>NW_021618430.1:75665-101923 GCF_004785775.1 Grammomys surdaster | reverse complement strand
ATTCATTTGTTAAACCCATTGAGATCACTTGTGCAATATACAAAAATCTAAAAGTAGGTTGGGTGGTGACGGACCTTTGAACTGTTCAGGACAGAAGCTGGGGAATGATGTGTGCTTGTGTTTAATGGTTGTGGTTCCATCACAGTGATGAATAATGTGCTCTGTCTGAGGTTTCATGGATTCTCGCCATGTCCTCCATGAGGAAAGATGACTTTTAGTGCCTTTAGGATGCAGGATAAAATTTTTTACTCTTTAGAAATGACAGGAGATATACAGAAAACTCTTCCAATCCCTGCCACCTTTAATTCCTCAGGAAACAAAAGCTACACAGCCATGTTTACTTCTTGCTCTCTCTACCTCTCTTTCATCATCATTAGTTCTCTATCTCTCCCTGTTTCTGTCTCTGTATCTCTCTTTCTCTGACTCTGCTTCTTCTCACTCTCATTCTCTCTCTCTCTCTCTCTCTCTCTCTCTCTCTCTCTCTCTCTCTCTGTGTGTGTGTGTGTGTGTGTGTGTGTAGATCTACATCTCTGTACCACTGTTGTTCTAGCTGTCTGCAACTCTTTATGGTGACAAGGCTTCCCTCTAAGACATAAGATCTGCATGCAAAAATTTTATGGAGATTAAAAGTATGTACTACCAGACCTTGAAGAATTACTGTTGCCTAACCCAATGAAAGCCTTAGATGCACTTATCAGAACTATGAAAGATGAATCTAAAGAAAGAATGGAAAACAGTCCCCAAGAGGATGCCAAGCTGTTGTCTGGGGTACAGAATAATTATGCAATGTATTCTTGAGACTCTACATTTTGAGACATCACTGGGTTGAGAACCAACTACGATGTAAATCAATTTTTTGTTTTAAAATTGGAAGAGTTATACTGGAAGACCCAGATACAACACTTCTTAGCACATTCCTAAAAGATGCTCCACTATGCCAAAAGGACACTTTCTCAACAATATTCACAGCAGGTTTATTTCTAATATAAATTGGAAGCAACCTATATGTGCCCCAACTGACAAATGTGTGAATAAAAAGTATTACATCTACACAATGGATTATTAGTTAGAGATTAAATTCATTGATTGTAGGAATTTTGCAAGGAAACAGATTCAAGTGGAAAACATGATAATGAGTGAGGTAGCTCAGGCACTCAAAGACAGGTATGCTATGTACATGTATGATAAGGAGTTTCTTTGCAAAGGGTAAGCCAGTAAAGTTGATATTGGCATCAGCATCATCACCTGACTTTAGACTCTGAAAGGAGGGTACTGATTTCATAACATTTACTCTTGACCTCCTTGGGAGTTCCATGGAATGATCACATGCACCAAATCACCAAACTAAGAAGTTTACTTAGTTTTTGTTTAACTAAAATAATAATCTTTCTTTAGGTTCAGGGAATCTATATTGCTTTTTGCTAGCTTCATCCACACACAGTGCTCAAATATTAAATACAGGCAGGCAAGTACTCATCAATATAAGAGAAACAACAACAACAAAAAAGGACGTTAGCACTTTTTCAGGCTCAAAGAGGTAGTTTGATCTCCCTGGTAGAGCACTGGGTCAGAAATAGCTGGGGAAACAAAAGAGACATCTGTCAGGGACAGCACTAATCTCCTCATGCTCTGGGATTCCAGACTACCCCCACATGTAGCCTACAGATATCCACATTATCCTACATCTTACAGACACCTTTGGCTCAGAGTAACTCCTCCCAGAGAGGTTTGCTAACATCCAGGTAGAGGGCATGAATAATAGATTTCTATATTCATGAGGTCTAAAGGCCAGGGGGCATAGCTACTTAAGTTATCCCTTCCCAGTACCTCTCCTTTCCCAATCCCTATTTAAGGGAGCTCCCCATGTCTTTGAGGGGGTTGCATACACACCTAGATCCAACTATCACGTCATGAACAATAAACTACTCATTGGAAACCCAGTCTGTATGTGTTCTGGGGCCTACCACTGCCAAGATTCCAGTCTCTGGAATCTTGGACTTTCTTGTGTTTGTAGGAATGGCTAGAGGGGAAAGCCCTGGGACTCCACAGTCTGCCCATACAAGGTTTGTTGCCACAGGGCCCCAAAGCACCCCACCCCCAACTGTGTTTTACCCACAGCACTTTACAATTCAATCTGCATTCAGACATGGCCAGCTCTGAGAAGGCATAGGCAGGCAAAACTCTGAGTTCAAGATCAACCTCTTCTATTAGTCTAAGAACAATAGATGCTACACATAGAGATCCTGCTTCAAAACAATACAAAAATTATCCCAAAATCCCAACAACAATCTCTACAAGAACAGGAACTAAAGCCCAACAGTCACATATACAACAAGAAACCTGTCAGCTTACTGAGTGCGCTGACAAGGGTGACTGGGGAGCCATATTGGACATATATGGTCCTGACCCACCTTTGCCTGCCTATATCCCAGATGAGACAAGCAGCCTTGCCTTAAGTTTTCAGACCTTGTGGGACAGAGAAACAAAAAGAGAAATTATAATATCTTTTGTACTTTTCTTCAAGGAGATCAGCTTTAAGGACTCAATCATGTACTGGTCTAGAAATCAATCCAATATTGGAAAGAACAGTCTACATGTGGAAGGCTGCATCTGGACACTTTCAGAGACATATTTGAAAGTTTGCTATAGTTCACTATGATGTTATGATAGCAAGAGATAAAGTTGGAACAAGATCTGGATTTCAAACAAGGGTTAGTGTATGTTTTAAGGCTCTTTTAATTGTCAAGATAAAATTGGTTTTGTCTCTTCTACAGTATGTATTGTAAGTTGCATTGACTGTATAATTTCCAATTGTGTTCATGTGTTGAAATCTGGCATGCCTATTATGGGGGTCTCTCAACCAGCTTTTGTCTTCCTGCCCTGAGTATTACAAAATCTTGATTCTCTGAAAAAAGCATGAAAGTGCTGGAAGAAGTGAGGTAGGCTCAAAAGAAAAAGAAACAAGCAAATAAAAAAGAAGAAAATAAAAGAAGAAGAAAAATGAATTGTATATGTGAAATGGTGGGTATCATTATGGCCTTTTCCTAAATATTTAAAATTAACTTTGTTCATATTCATAGAGAATCTCCACTTATATCCCTGTGCCTCTTTGTGGCTTTCCCACAATGTGGTTTCCCCACTTATGCACATACAACCCACCAAGTTTGTAATGGGCCATTTGGCAGCTCCAGTCCAGGGTCTAGCAAGAGAGATAGTGGGGATGTAGGGGCTAGAGACGTGAAGAATGGAAACAAGACAGAGTCTGATCAAGTCTCGTTTATTGAAAGGAAATCCTGGGTATTTACACCCTTTACCATGTGCCTTGCCCTCATGGACAAGCACAGCTGAAGGCACTACATCATGTGACTTGCAGCACAGATATCACCTGTGCCTAGCTAGTAGTGTGGAGAGCACATGTACCTTGCAGCTGGCTGCACTAAACAGCAAAGCAAGATATGTGAGAAAAACAAGAGGTTTATCAGAGTGTGCTCAGCTGTTGTGGGCTGTTGAAAACAAGTCTCTTGTCAGGGTATATGGCTCTAGATCACTGCAAAGATGATAGCCGCTTTCTGCTATTACTTGGCTCCCAACAGAAGGCAGAAGATTAAATCAATAAATTTCTATATACCACATACCAATGTTATATCAGAATCAAGTAAACTATTTAAACAGGCCCATAACCCCTAAAGAAATAGTAGCAGTCATTAAAAGTTCACAAATCAAAAGATGCGCAGGGGCAGATGGTTTTAATGCAAAATTCTCTCAGACTTTCAAAGAAGACCCAATGCTAGCATTCTTCACACATATTCACAAAATAAAAACAGATGAAAAACTACCTAATTCATTTCATGAAATCACATTTACACTGATAACCAAACCACATAAAGACCCCACTAAGAACAAGAAATTCAGACCAATTTTCTTATAAATGTTGATGCAAAAATACTCAATAAAATTCTGACAATCCAAATCCAAGAAAATATCAAAAGGATCATACACAATGATCAAGTAGGTTTCATCCCAGGGATGCAGGGTCTGGTTCAATATACAGAAATCCTTCAACATAATCCCCTGTATAACAACTCAAAGAGAAAATTCACATGATCATCAAATTAGATGCTAAAAAAACCTATGCTAATATACTACACAGCTTCATGTTAAAAGTCTTGGATAGATCAGGAATTGAAGGCACATACCTGAACTTAATAAAGGCAATAGAGATCAAACCAGCAGCCAACATCAAATTAAATGGAGAGGAACTTGAAACAATCTCACTAAAATCAGAGACAAGACAAGGCTGACCTCTCTCTCTCTCTCTCTCTCTCTCTCTCTCTCTCTAATATAATACTGGAAGTGATAGCTAGAGCAAATAGATAACAAAATTAAGTCACTGTGATGCAAAATGTAAAGGAAGAATTCTAAGCATTACTCTTGGTGGATGATATGAGAGTATACATGAGTGACCCCCAAGATTCTGCCAGAGATATTCTACACTGAAAAACAGTTTCAGCAATGTGTGTAGACATAAAATTAAATGAAAAATAAAGGAGTAGCTTTCATCCATACATAGGGTACATGGACTGAAAAAGAAATTAGGGTGAGAACACCCTTCACAGTAGTCAAATAATATAAAATATCTTGGTGAAAGTCTAGCCATGCAAGTGAAAGATCTGAATGAGAATAATGACAAGTCCCTGAAGAAAGAAATTAAAGATGATATCTCAGGGGTGAAAAGCTCTCTGATGCTCATGGAATTGTAGGATCACTATAGTAAAAAGGACATCTTACCAAAAGCAATCTACAGTTTCAGTGCAATCTCCATGGAAAGTCCAACTTAAGTCTTTGCAGACAGAGAAAGAGCAGTTCTCAACTTCATATGGAATAACAAACTAACCAAGACTACAAAAGAATCCTGAACCATAAAAGGCCTTCATGTGGGAATTACTATCCCTGATCTCAAGTTTTACTAAAGATCAATAGTGATAAAAACCACATGGTATTGGTAATGAGACAGACTAATTGGTCAATGCAATAGAATTGAAGACCCAAAAATATACCCACATAACTATGGACATTTGGTCTGTGAAAAAGAAGCCATAACCATACAGTGGAAAAAAGATTATAGAAACTTCTACAAACTGTGGTGGTCTAACTTGAAGACTGCAGTAGGAGAATGTGAATTGATCCATTTCTATGACTTTATACAAAGCTCACACTTAAGTGGATCAAGGACCTCCACATGACACAAGATACTCTGAATCTAATAAATCAGAAATGGGAAAATAGCCTTGAACACCCTATCACAGGGAAAGGATACCTGAACTGTATACCAATGGCTCATTCTCTAAGATCAACAGGTGACAATGGAACCTCATAAAGCTAAAATTCTTCTATAAGGCAAAGCACACCATCTTTAGTACAAAACAGCAACCAACATATTGGGGAAAGACCTTTGCCAATCCTACATCCAATAGAGGTCAAACATCCAAAATATACAAAGAAATCAAATAGTTAGACTCTAGAAAACCAAATAACCCAATTAAAAATATTATACATATCTAAACAGAGAATTATCATCCGAGGAATCTGGAAAGGCCTAGAAGCAGCTAAGCAAATGGTCAAAGTCCTTAGTCATCAGAGAAATGCAAATCAAAGGGACCCAGAGATTCCACCTTATACCAATTAGAATGGGTAAGATCAAAAATTCAGGGGACAGCAGATACTGGGGAGAATGTCTGGAAAATGTACACTCCTTCATTGTCTATGGGATTGTAAGATGGTACTAACATTTTAGAAATCAATATGGTAGTTCTTCAGAAAACTGGAAATAATTCTACCAGAAGACCAAGCCATACACCTTCTGGGGATATACCCAAAGATGTTCCACCATATCATAAGAGCACATGCTCCATTATGTTCATAGCAGCCTTATTAAACTAAGGAGAAGCTGGAATCCAAGTAGAAGTCCCTCACTGAAAGAAGAGAAACGGAAATTGTAGTACGTTTACAGAATAGACACACACCAGGGACAAACTCAGTATGAACATGTGTCTTATTGTTCTTTCCCATGTACCCTTGTGGTCCTAGGGGCAGCTCTGGGTTTCTGCCTGTCACTGAATAACTGTGGCTGACAACTATGCACTCACACAATCCCACATTGATGGTGACATTCAATAAGTCTACAATTGTGTGATTTGAGGAAACAATCTCTAACAGAGTGAACTGGGAGCTCACTGTCATCCCATGCTCACTCTGCCCTGGACATAGAGCTCTTCTCTAACTCTTGGTTAACATTGTCACTATGAGGAAAACTAAGCCCAGTGTATTGTCTTGAGCTGTAAGCACACCTTTTGCCTCTTCCAGACTACCTAGTGCTAGTACTGTTTAGAAGAACAAATACAGACACTCTTTTATTTGCTTTAACATATAACTTCGTATCTTCACTTTTAAATTCTTCTAATTATCCCTCTGGTAAATGGAAATGTTTTTGTTTCATCATGATCAGGGTCTACTTTTTTTTATTAAGTCATTTAAATTTTTTGACTTTTGTTTTGTTTTTGTTTTTCAAGGCAGGGTTTCTCTGTATAGCCTGGGCTGTCCCGGAACTCACTCTGTATACCAGGTTTGAATCAAACTCAGAAATCTGCCTACCTTTGCCTCCCAATTGCTGGGATTAAAGGTGTGTGTCACCACTGCCCAGCAATTTTTGACATTTTTAACCAACTTTCCCAAGGTTAAATGCCAAAACTAATCATTTTGACTTTGAACTGAGAGTCTCAGAAATGATCAAAAAATTAAAAGAGCAACATTAAGCTAATTAGCTTTATTACATATGATGGAAAAATGCTAAAAGCTATACGTAGTGGCACACAGCTATACTTCTTAACACCTGTGAGGCAGAGGCAAAAATGTAAGAAGTTCAAATTATTCTTAGTTACACAGGGAGTTCATGGACAAACTGGGCTCCCTGAAGCAAAGATACTCATTGCCTGGAGATGTGCCGAGCATGCCTGACACTTGGTTCAATCCTCAGTACTAAAGAAAAAAGTCAGCAGCCCTTAGCATCTAATCCCATCATTTAGGGTACAGTTTCTCCAATTATGGAGGGCAACTCTTTGTTTTCAGCTGTCAAACATCCTGAATATCAGATATTTACATTACAATTTATAACAATAGCAATAGTACAGTTATAAAGTAGCAAGAAAATAGTTTTATATTGAGAGGTCACCACAACCTGTGTCTTAAAGGGTTACGCCATTAGGATTGAGGAGGTAAAAGTAGAGGTGGGGGCAAGGATCAGGAATTCAAGGTCATTGTTGGCCAGATAGCAAGTTTGAAGGAGGTCTGTGCTACATGATGTCTTTGGATGGATGGTTGAGCGAGGGTAATGAATAGAAAATTGTGAATGGGTAGGTGAATCTTATCAAATTCTCTTTTTGCACTAGGTGAGATAACAATTCCTTTGTTTTTGTTGATATGATTAAGTATAGAATGAATTTCTTTGGTTTGTTGTTTTGTGTTGATTTTGTTTTTCAATACAGTGTACCTGAGTGTGTGTGTGTGTGTGTGTGTGTGTGTGTGTGTGTCCCCGTCTGTCCTAGAACAAGCTCTTGTAGATCAGGCTGACCTGGAACTCACAGAGGTCCAATTGCTCCTGCCTCTGGAATGATGGACTTAAAGGCCTACACTGGACGACCAAGTAAAATCTCAGGAACTCCTGTAACAGTGAAAGGTGTGCTTTGATGCTTGTTCTCATGCAGTAACAGGCCTACTACTCCCACCTGACTACCAGACATCCCAAACAGCACAGGAAATGTATAGTTTAGGTGGTTGTGTTTTGAAACAGGCCTTCATTTATGTAGGTAGGTTTGGAATTTTCTTTGAAATTCTCTTGAATTTTACCCTTGAATTTCAATGCTTCCCTTTAATTATTAAATACAAGGAAAAACCGACCTCATTAAGAGAATTTCTGGGTGGAGATTCAAATGTCTAATCAGCTAGTAACTGTTTGCATTCAGAGATCCTGCTGTGAAGGTAATACTTAAGCTGTAAGGTTTTTTCTTGTTTGTTTCTGTATTTATTTTTCTATACTTAATTTACATTTCAGATGCCATCCCCCTTTCCCATTACCCCCACCTATTTATCACCTATCTCATCCCTCCTCCAACTTTTTCCTTTATACTGTTTAAATTCCATGCAAGAGTGAAGATCAGTTCTAGGTTGAGGAACTAGCAATACAATAGAAGCAAATAGTGCAGGAACAAGGAAGACAATGAACCCAGATAATCAAAGAACATGCATGACATCTTGCCATGTCTCCTATCTCTGTCTATACCCCACGAATTAGCCCCTCCCATCTCCTATTCCTCTCCATTACCTTGTTAATATTCTGTTAAGGTGTCTTTGTGTAGCCAAGGCTGTCCTTCAATTGTACAGGGAGCATACAGTATTTTAACTCAGTGAGATCACTGTCTGTCTCTTTCTTTTTCTGTCACTCTCTGTCTCTCTCTCTCTGTCTCTCTTTTCCCTCTGTCAATCTCTATCTCTCTGTCTCTCATTGTACCTCCCTGTCTATCTGTCTCCCCCCTCTCTCTCCCTCTTTCACCCTCTCTTTCTCTCTCACACACTCTCTCTCTCTCTCTGGCTCGCTCTAGTCTATCTTTGATTTGATTTCTGTACCAGCTTTGTCTTTGAAAGTTGTACCTCAAAAAAAGCAGTATTTAAGGCATATACCACAATAATATCTGCAAAAAACACATTCAGTTGTTGTTGTATTATTTTAGGTATATATATTTTCCCTGCTTATGTGTTAGCATGCACTATCCTCAATATGCAGAAGACAGTGATAGAGCTCCAATAATTGGAGTTGTAGATGGTTATGTGCTTACCTGTGGAAGCTAGGAAAAGAACACTGGTCTAGTGGAAGAGGAGCTCTGCTGGAAAAGTCAGAATTATCCACACAGTCCCTAAAAGGTTTTGAACTCATCTCCTGAAATGATTTCATTAAAGGCAAACCTGGTACAGAGATCAAATCAAATGAAATAAAGATAGATGAGAGAGAGAGAGAGAGAGAGAGAGAGAGAGAGAGAGAGAGAGAGCAAAATGGAAGAAAAAAAGGAGGGAAAGGGAGAGGGGAGTCAAGAGAGAGACAAATAGGGACAATGAGAGACAGAGATAGAGATAGAGAGTAAGAGAGAGAAAAGGGAAACAGAGAAGGATATAAAAAGAAGGAGACAGACAGACACCTACAAACAGACAGAAGGAGAGAGAATGATAGAATCAGAGATAGAAACAGAAAGGATGACAAAGAGAAAAAAAACAGAAATATACTCAGTGTTAGTACACTGACTTGCTGAATTGTTTTTCATTTATGGGTCCTCCCTTTCCTGTCTGGAATTCTAATCATACTGGAAACAGCCTATCTCATATCACCACACTCAATCCTGTTACTGAGACCTACCTAGCAGCTCAGGCTACCTAATCATTCCAGAGAGACCTGAGAAAAAATTTGAAAATTAATGTGGGAGAAGAAAAAACATCACAGAGCTCAGAGTTTGAGAAGTATACTGGTTGGGCTTAGATTGTTACCAAAATGTCAGATTTCAAACATTCCCACATGAGGATCTGATTTACTCTACCTAGGTCAAAATAAGATGAGATGGGTGGAGTTTTCATCATCCTATCAGGTGTCAGCTTTGGCCTGAGATGTGTGGCTATAAAGAGGAGGTGTGAGGGGGAGCAGTATACAAGGACTCCAATGGCTGCACAAGACCCTGTGAGCATTGGAGTCTGAAGTGAATGCCTGACCTTGCTGAGGTTGGAGTTTCTGAGAGCACTGTCCAAAACAGGTAAGCCATTTATATCTATCAGGACACCACCTCTGATTGGCTTGACAGTGTCCATTTCATCTTAATATTTTTTGTGTGTTTGTTTCCTTGCATGCTTGCTTGCTTGCTTTGTGTGGTTATTTTGAAGCAGCAAACCTCATTTAGCCAAGGATAGCCAGAAGTCCATATGTAGCCAAGTACCATGAAATAATAAATGTTCAGCCTCTACCTCCTGAGGCTGCCCTGCCCTGCGTGTGGATTAAGGAGGCAATATTCAAGGACTCAGACACACTGAAAAAACACTTCATGTCCTAATCTACCCTAAGATATCTTACAAAAATTGTGATTCAAAGTGAATATACATTTATGAAATAACAAGGGAGAAAATTCTATATGGAAGAACACCTGGGTATGAGTTCTTGGAAACTATCAAACTGACAATTTTAAGCATTCGATCTGTTTTGTTGTTGTTGTTGTTGTTGTTGATTAATTGGTTGATTGATTTTTACTTTCTAACTCCTACATGCTAACCCCTCCCTCATTCCTTCCCCTACTACTAGCTTTCTGATCTGACTGGGTGGGCCCTTCCTTGATATCTTCCAACCCTGTCATATCACCTCTGTGAGATTTGGGGCTTCTTCTCCTGCTGTGGTCCATAAGGCAGAGCAGCTAAAAGAATATATCACACATATGGTCATTTGCCTTTGAGATAGCCTGCTTAACCATTGTTTGGGCCTATGTGTAACCAAACTACATTAAAGCTACATATCTGTGGAAGTCCTACGTCCTGTCTCTGTATGTTCCTTTGATGGTGGTTCAGTCTCTGAGAGCCCCAAGGGTTGGCAATGTTAATCTTCCTGTGGAATTCCTGTCCCTTTTGAGGCCTGCAGACCTACCCCCTGTTCTTCCATAAGAGTCCCCAAGATCCATTCACTGTTTGTCTGTTGGTCTCTGAGTCAGCTGCTGGGTAGAGCCCCTCAGAGAATAGGAATTCTAGCCTCATGTCTGCAAGCATAACACAGTATCATTAATAATGTCAGGAATTGGTGCTTGTCCATGAGAATGGTCTCTTGTTGGGATCATTGTTATTTCCCTATTCCTTCAGTCTCTGTTCCAAGAAATGTTCCATTTCTTCCTTTTCTTGCACATATGTATAAAGAATTACAATCCAATTTTCAGAATAATTCACATTATTTGTCTACAAGATAAATTCTGAACAGATCTCTCTAATGAAGGCAGCAAACTTTTACACAAATCCCATTTATGTTAGTTGTAGACTTTAATACAGAGTAATGTGCCTGAGAATTGAGAACAAGGCTCATGACATTCTCTCTACTCTCCTCTGCTTCACCTTCCAAACAAAACCTGCCTTCTGATTAACTGCTTGTGTCCCAAACTGATCTTGCTTGGGATTATTTTTATTGTCTCTATTGTTAGAGTTCTCTTTCTCAAAATGAAAAAAATTGACACTAGACTGAGAGTCCAGAGCCCACTGAGTGTACTATTCCCCACTATCAACACCTATTTGATTATTGAGTCATGTATTAGTAAATTGAGTGAGTCGGATTTGTTTTGGGCAAAGATTTTTTATTGGATATTTTCTTTATTTACATTTCAAATGTTATCCATTTTTAGTTTCACCCTTGGAAATTCCCTCTCTTATCCCCCTTTCTGCCTTCTCTGAAGGTGTTTCTCCAACCAACCACACATTCCTGCCTCCCTGCCCTCGAATTCTGCTACACTGGCGCCTTGAGCCTTCACAGGACCAAGGGCTTATCCTCTCACTGATGTCCAACAAGGCCATCTTCTGCTACATATGTGGCTGCAACCATGAGTTTCTCCATGTGTACTCCTTGGCTGGTGGTTTTGTCCTGGGGAGCTCTGGGTGACTTGTTTGATTGATATTGTTGTTCTTCCTATGAGGTTACAAACCGCTTCTAGTCCTTCAGTATTTTCTCTAACTCCTCCACTGGATACCTCATGCTCAGCCAAATGGTTGCTAGTATCCACTTCTGTATTTGTCAGGCTCTGACAGAGCCTCTCTGGAGACAACTATATCAGGTCCCTGTCAGCATGGACTTCGTGGCATCCACAATAGTGTCTACATTTGGTGAGTCTATATAAGGTGGATTCCTTTATTGTGGCCATCTCGATGCACTTTCTTTAAGTCTCTGCTCTGAAACTTCAACTCTCACCAATCCTCTTGCCTCAGATATGGGACTGTAGCCAGCCTGGCAATAGGAAATATGGCCATGGCAACTCTTGTCCTTTTTCTGCACCTTTGTACCTTGCATAGAACCATTAGTTTACATTTTAAAACGTATCCCCCAAAGTCCATTCCTTTTTAAGGGCGCTTCCTCTTCTTGAGGCTCCCTACCAGGGCCAGCTCTCAAGTCATTTGCCTTATATAATTATAAAGCCCAATTAAAATGAAATGCCTCATTCTCACATGGAGTTTACCTTTTACATTTATAACAAGCCTTCTGCTTATAGGCTAGCCATTCTGTCTCTTCTTTATCCTGAGGCAGTTCTTTGCTCCTGCCCTGTCCCCAGGGACCAACAGTCCATTACCCTATCCCTTGTTCCTTTTCCATTCTATCTTGTTTTCTATCTTTTATCACTGTCCTTTTCCCCTTAAACTTTGTCCCTCTGGGGCACATAGGTCTTCTTTGTGCTTTGAACTTGGTCTTAGGGTATGTTAGGCTTACTCCAAAGATACCAACATAATGATTCATTCCTGACTCCAGCCAGAAACATCTTTCATTCTGTATGGGCATCCCTCCAAAAAACGCATGGTTTTAAATTATCTTAGACTATTCATAGAATCTCATTAAGAGTAACCTGGTACTTTTTTTTTAAAATAAAATAGCCTGGCATGGAGGAGTATATATTTAATTTCATCTTTCCAGTGGGCTCTATAGTGGAAAATTAAGGCTTTTACAAGCCAGTGTGGCAGAGCCCCTGGGCATTATGTCCAGAGACAGTGGTCAGCCTAGATATTAATGAAACGAACTATAGAATGTAAGGAGACTGTGAGAAGTTCCAGAGAGAACATCCTCTTCTCCTCAGCCTACTGTGAGTCACCTCAATATCTTAAAGAAGCTGCACTACACTCGAAGGTTTGGAACCCCCCACAAGTACCTGTCACAGGGAACCAGGGCATGTTGTTAGGACATATTTCTCTGCCTAAGGAGTGAAGATTTTCTTAATCAACATAAATGAATATTATCCAAAAATTTGAGAATACCAATGATACATGTCACAGACTATTTAAGAAAGCTTAAATAGAAAAAGGTTCCAGGTATGGATACCTGAAACCCACTTAGAAGTGAGACAAAATAATAAAGGAACGCAGAGGGAGGGAGGAAATTTGTGGGGAGAAAGGAAGGAGGAGGTCAATAAGAGGGGCAGGATCAAGTATAGGGAGGAACAAAAGGACTGTCCAGAAAAATGCCAGAACAGAAGGGCCAAACAGAAGGCCAGAAGAATGAAGTCAAATATGCAGCATTGGGGAGACTACTATCACTCTACAGAGCTGACATCTGCAGAAATGCTCTACAGTGTGGAGATGGAACTGGAAGAAACCACCTCTAGTAGATAAGCATGGCTATCATTTAAGGGATAGAGTCACCCATTCATCTCAAAATTTTTAACCCAGAATTGTTCTGATCTAGAGGAAATACAGGGACAAAAATGGAGCAGAGACAGAAAGAAAGAAAGAAAGAAAGAAAGAAAGAAAGAAAGAAAGAAAGAAAGAAAGAAAGGCCAGACAGTGGATGGCTCAATGTAGGATCCATCCCATGCTCAGGCACTAAACCCTGATATTACTGATGGTATTTTGTGCTTGCATACAGGAGCCTAGTATGGCTGACCTCAGAAAGGATATGCCAGCAAGTGACCTAAACAAATTAAGATACTTACAGTCAGTCATTGGATTGAGGTTGGAGATCAATATGAAAGAGTTAGAGGAAGGACTGAAGGGGGGAGAAGGGGATTGCAACCCCATGGGAAGAACAACAGTGTCAACTAACCAAGATCCCTGAGAGGTTCCAGAGGCTAAGTCAAAATCCAAGGATCCTACAGGGGCTGGCTTGTGGCTCCAGGCATATGTGTACCAGAGAACCACCTTGTCTGGCCTCTCTGAGAGCAGATGCACTTAATTATGGAGAAATGTGATGCCCCAGGAAAGAGAAATACTGGTAGGGTGTGGTAGGGGTTGATGGGAAGGGGGTTGGGTTGTGGAGCACCCTCTCAGAGGTGAAGGGATGATGTGGTGAAGAACTTGGGAAAGAGTACTGGGAAGGGGGGCTGTTGGGAGCCAACTCCTAGACAAAAGCTGCTATATTCTTTGTTGCCATCTTGAGCCATATACCCTTACAAGAGACTTGTTTTCAACAGCCCGCAACAGCTCAACACACTCTGATAAACATCTTGTTTTTCCTACATATCTTGTTTTGCTGTTTAGTGCCACCTGCAGCTAGGCACACGGGGTCTCCATGCTGCTAGGCACATGTGGTCTCCTCACTGCTAGCTAGGTGTATGTGATATCCATGCTGCAAGGCACATGAAGTAGTGCCTTCAGCTGTGCTTGTCCATGAGGGCAAGGCATGTGGTAAAGTGTATAAATACCCAGGATTTCCTTTCAATAAACGAGACATGAAGAGACTTGATCAGACTCTCTGTCTTGTCTCCATTCTTCGCTTCCCTGTCCCCACTCTCTCTCTCTTGCTAGGCCCTGACCAGCAGACCAGAGGAGCAGAACAGGCCATTACAAAGTGGCTCCCGAATGTGAGGCAGCTCAGGCAGCTACAGGGGGCAACTTTTGGAAAGTAAATAAATAATATAATTTAATAAAGATTAAAAACAAAACAAACAAAGAAAAAACATGATGACCCACACTTGTCATCCAACACTCAGGAGCAAAGGCAGAAGCAGCTGGATTGCTGTGTTAGTGGTTTTCCTGGTCTAAATAAGGAGTTCACAGTCCATCAGTCTATCAAGCCAGACCATAAGTGGAATAAAATGCTTGTATAAGTGACTAAACTAATTATGATTAAGTTGATTGGTGGTGAAATATGCTTTTAATCCCAGCATCCAGGAGGCAAAAACAGCTGGAGTGCTCTGTTACTGGCCATCCTTGTCTAAATAGGGAGTTCCTAGTCAACCTGTACGTCAAGCCAAACCGTACCTGGAATAAAATGAGAGTATTAATGACTAAATTAATTATGATTAAGCAGGACTGTGGTAGAACATGCCTTTAATCACAGCACCAGGAAGACAGAGGCATGCAGATCTCTGTGGGATTGAGTCTACCATGGTCTACAGAGCTAGTTTCAGACAGCAAGAACTACACATAGAAATCTTGTCATGGAAAACAAGATTTTTATTTTCTTTTGCCAAGGTGTGATGATAGTGAGATGCCAAGTCTTGTAAGCTCAAACTTAATTTTAGAGAACCTGACCTAAGTTTGAACTCAGATAAATTAACAGGCTGGTAACTAGCATTTGTTTCCAATTTGCCCCAATGAAACCCAAGCCTAGCTCCAGTCTACAGGTTAAAGCCACCAAAAGTCCAGCATCTCCAGGTTGAGCCCCAACAAGACCAGCATCTCCAAGTTGCACCCCCAAGAAACCATTATCTCCAGGTCATTTCTCTAACAAACTTGTACCCCATGTTACAAGCCCACCCCTTTCCTGAAGACCACCAGTGTAGGGGAGAACAGAAGTTAAGTTTATGATATGATTCCCAACCAATTATGTTAAAGGCAATAGTAGCTTTCCAATTAGATGCTTGCACACCTACTCCCTGCTTGCTGCTTAGTATAAAACTTGCCCCGATAGACATTCAGTGTTCCTCTCTCCACCAAAACCATCCTGCCTAGGATACAGAGCCTGCTGTGAGTTGCATCAGATTGGCTCCTGTGTGTGTTTTGAGGGATCACTAGCATTTCCCTGGCACAAAAATACACTTAGAAAAGAAAGTGAAAGATCTGTATGAAAAGGAGTTCAAGTCTCTGAAGAAATTAATTGAAGAGAATATCAGAGGATGGAAAGATCTCCCATGGTCATTGACAACTGGGATAACTTAATGAAAAATGGCCATCTTACAAAAAGCAACATACAAATGAAATGCCATCCTCATCTCAATTCCAACACAATATAAGTTCAGATACACTAAATGCCATAGAAGAGAAAGTGGGAAGTAACCTTGAACACAATGGTCGAAGAGACAGTTACCTGAAAAGAACATCAATGGATCAGATCAACAATTGTTAAATAGGACCTGATAAAACTGCAAAGCTTCTGTAAGGCGAAGGATATTGTCAATGAGACAAAATGGTGGTCTACAGATTGAGAAAGTCTCTTCAATAACCCTATACTTGACAGAGTGCTAACATTTAAAATTTGTAAAAAAATCAAGAAGTTAGACAGCAACAACCCAAATAATCTAATTAAAAAATGAGGCACAAAGTTGAACAGCAAATACCCAATAGATGAATCTCAAAAGATGGTGAAGAAATTAAAGAAATGTACAAAGTCTTTAGTCATCAGGGAAATACAAATCAAATCAACTTTTTGGTTCCATCTTCCACTCATCAAATTGTCAACAATTAAAATTCAAGTGATAGCAATGCTTGCCAGCATGTAGAGAAAATTACATGTCCTTTTCTGTCCCCAAAGATTATGAATAATATATATTCACTTATAAGTGGATATTAGGCATAAATTACAGGATACCCACACTACAATCCAAATACTTGAAGAAGCTAAACACAAAGAAGGCATAAGTAAGGATGATTGAATCCCACTTAGAAGGGGGAATAAAATAGTCTTAAGAGCCAGATAGAGGTCAGGAAAAAGTTGGGAGAGATGATGGGAAGGGGAATGAGGACTTTCAAGACAAGGTGTCAAGGGACAGGAGTGATAACCAGATGGTCATCAAATCTGCAACATAAAGTGGAGGGGAGGAAGGGGGCATTTCCAGGATGTGGGAGAAAGAGAGAGAGAGAGAGAGAGAGAGAGAGAGAGAGAGAGAGAGAGAGAGAGCAAGCATAAGGGAGGTGCCCAACAATCAATGCAGGTAACCTTATCTTTGACTCACAGCACTGAGGATATGAGACCTGAAGAGGTGATCGCCTGCAGCTAGGCAGGATCCCCTTTGGTGTGATAAGAACGCCAACCAACCCACAAAACTTTTAACCCAAAACTTATCCTGTCTACAAGAATTGCAGGGAAAAGGGATGGAACAGAGACTGAGGGATGGAGCAGAGACTAACCAATAATGAGCCCAAATTGAAACCATCCCCATGTACAAGCACCAGTTTCTGACAGGATTAATGATACTCTGTTATGCTTGCACATGGGAGTCGAGTAATGCTGTCTTCCGAGTGGCTCCAGCCAACATCTGATTGAGACAAATGGAGACATCTACAGCAAAGCAATGGATGAACTTTGAGAATTCTTTTGGAAGAATTGTAGGGAGGGTGCAGGCCTTGAAGGTTACAGGAACTTGAAGGTTACATGAGTATGTTTTAGGTAAACTGCCTTATCGTTCGACAGTGGGAGAGAATGCCTGGCTGACATGATGTGCAAAGGTGGGAGTATACCCAGGGGAGGCCCACCATCTCAGAGGAGAAGGGGAGGGGGCATGTGGAAGGACTATTGGAGAGTATTTCAGGGAGGGTGCAGTGAGCAGGATATAAAGTGAATAAGTATGAATAAATATAAATACGTGAAAGAGTTTACCATAACTCTTTTCTAAACCATAAAAGACTAGAGTACATAGATATATTCATACAGTTTAACACATCCCAACAAAAGCAACAGATTCCCACTGGAACCTTGCCAAATAAGCACAGGTAATTTCTACTTTTCTTAAAATGTTTAAAACTTTAACGTTTCTCCTATTGAAAGTACATCTATTGTGAACATTTTTTTAAAAAGAAAAAATTAAATAATTTTACTTTTTAAGTTTTTTTGCATTCTATACTAAAATGTTTTGTTTGTACATTTATTTTGATATAAACTAACTCATCTGTACAATGTATGAAAATATTGATGTAAAGATGTAGATGTAAATATAAAATTATTTAAACTTACAATTGTCAAAAAGAATAAGAAAGCATTAGTGTTTGTGTAGAGACTCAGTGAATGGGTTCTTACACTCACCAGGACTGATTTCATTTTACTGTCTTGGTGGACATCTAATCAAACTGGACACACTCTATTTTATAACACTACCCTGAGGCAGGAGGATTATTGAGACATACAGGTTAGCATAGGCTACATAATGAGTTGCAGATAGCTCTAAGGTATGCTAGGAAAAATTACATGGGAAGAAAACAAAATGTCCAAAAGCAAACCAAGCAGAAGATACTAGAAGGAAAAGTCCAATAAAAAGAGGTTAACTAAACTCAAGAAAATACAATAAATAAATGACTTCACTAAAATGAAAAGAAGAGAATCACACATATACACACTAGCATTACCAATATGAAAATACCAGGAACTGTCAAATATTGGCCATTAATATCTCTCAACATCAATGAACTCAATTCCCCCCTCCAAAATGACACAGACTACCAGAATGGATCTATAAAGAGAACCCATCATTCTGCTGCATACAAGAAACACATTTCAGCAACAAGATAGGCATTACCTCTGAGTAGATGGCTGAAAGAGAAAAAGGTAACAAAGCAAATGGACCGAAGGGGAAAAAATAGTAACTAGTCTAACTAATATCGACTAACATAAATTTTCAACCAAAAGTAAGCAAAAGAGACTGGGAAGAACACTTCACATTCATTAAAGGAAAATGCACGAAGAGGAATTCTTTGTTGTCAACATCTGTGCCCCAAATGCAAGGGCACCCACATTCATTAAAAACAAAAACAAAAAACATTCATTATAAAATAGTTTGAGAAAGTCACAGCAGGAAACAGCCTTCCTCACTGCTGACTTCTGCCTTTCTTGAGTCTGGAGTTGTGGCCTCCCCTGCTCATTCCCCTCAGCCTTCAGCTTCTGATCATGTTTGGTCTGAGGAAAAAACGGGGTAATTGGCTTGAAGGCATACTGAGGCAGTGCTAACCTGGGCACAGTCAGTGCATTTCTGGCAGAGGCATGCCTGGAGGCCCCAGAGGCCAGTGCATAGCACCAGGGGGGAGAGGAGGCTGGTTGTTGCCTGGCTGCTGCCTGTGGATACCAAGCAGAGTGGCAGCTGCTTAAGTCGCCCATCTTTCTCATCCTTCTGTAAGAGGAGATGACTGGATGGCTGTGAGCCAGAAGTGCTCAGTAAGCACCCAGAAGTGTTGTCAGTACTGGAACAGAGGCTAAGAATTCTGAAGCTGCCCAGAGGAGGAGGAACAGGAAGAGGAGGAGGAGGAGGGGGAGGAGGAGGAGGGGGAGGAGGAGGGGGAGGAGGAGGGGGACTGCCAGTTGCTGGAGTTCATCTCCCATGACCTGCCTGAGCAGGCAACAAGTTGCAAGGACTCCAAGCCTCTGGGCAAGGCTGTTCCAGAAAGTTTTTTATTTTTACTAGGAGCCTGACTTCCCAGCTCACAAGGTATAAAAGCTGAAGTATAGACAGGATCTTAGTAGGTATTTTAGGTGCAGGACCATGAAGACTTGGAGAGCTCAAGTGGTTGGAAATGGGATTGACTTAGAGGAAGAAGAAGCACGTGGTCTGAGTGCTGACTAAATGAATAGTTGAGGCACATTCTACAAAGAGAAGAGTGAGGGGCTGCTTAGAAAGATGGCTCTCAGCAAATTCTGTTTGTCTTACACATCTCTCAGGTAAAAATCATGCGATCTTCAAGCATCTTTCATGTACATTTTATCTGAAGTGAACACCTTCATTCTGCTTAGAGCACCTAACATTTTTAACAGCTATTTTAAAAAGGGTTGGAACCAACTGCAAGTTGACATGTGCTACAAATGCTTCCCTAACTTCTGTTTTATTCTGAGGAAAATATAAACCTTTTTTCTGCCCTGCAAACTAATAAAATAAAATATTATGAGGCTTGCCTGGAGTACATGGAGAGTTCCAGAACAGACAGCAATATATTGAGACTCTTAGCTTCAAATCAAACAAACAAACAAGCAAACAAATCCGCATGTTTCCATTTAACTCACAAGAATCTCATCACTCTAAAGTACGAAAAAGGCAGATCTCAAAGGCTTTATTGGATAGTGTCTGGACTGAATGATTTCCTTTTGAGAAAGCTACTAAACTGAAAGGAGAGTGATACTCAAGAGCCCATTAACTAAACCACTCCCCAAAATGGAGTTTTTGTTCATTAATTTAGCAGCTATTTATCTACTCATTTTTACCTTATGTTTAGGCAAGTTCTTGATCTGTAGCTAAGGTTGATAAGTTCCCAGCACACCTGCTTCAGCATTCCATGTGATAGGATGACTGTTGTAAACCAACACACCTGGCTGAGTTTTCTTTGCATGTGATGCACATGGTTCTGAGTGTGTCCCATTGGCATTGCTCTGTTCTTGACACTAGACATGCACACAGATTCTCCTAAAATTATCCTCTGAGGGCTTTGTGACAAACACAATGTCACAACTGTGCATTCATTCCTGGAATGTATAACTGAGTTGGGTGCTCTGTCATTCTTTAGTTGTATAAGCTAGCTACTCAAAGGGTTGAGGCAGGAGGATGGCTTGCAACTACTGTTGTGAAGCAGCAGTTCTGGACATGCAGTCTCCAGATGGTCTTGATTGATACTGGTCATAGGTGAAGCAGTAGAGAGAGAAACTCACTGAGATGCTAAGCTTTCATTTCTAAAGAAACAGAGGACAACAGCCTCTCAGGGAAGACTGACAGCTAATTAGCTCACTCTAGCTATTTTATTCAAACATCATTCAAATTTAATTGGGGATAGGAAAGATTCCAGCTACCAAGGTTATCTTGCCCTTACTGCTCATGGGAACAGACAACCCACATAAATCTCAGTCCCTTTTGACTTTGGCTAGGTATAATCAATTGAAAGAAGTCCAGGTTTGCCAGAATTGTCTCAGGACCAAGATGAGTGCAGCTGCATGCTCTCACATAGCATCAAGGGCAGACATTCCAAAGAAACAATATTCCCTCAAGATTCATACATTCTCATGGCAGTTTCTCAGCTTCTACTGATTGACCCAAACATACCAAAGGCTTATGGGTCATTTAAAGCAGTTTCAAATTTATATCATTTATACAGATGTCCTTGTCTCTTAGTAAAAAGAGCATGTCTCAGAAGAATCCATCCGGGAAACTAAGAAGTGGATGTCAATAATTTGGGCTAAACCAGGCATGGACAAACACACACATGTTTAAAGCACAGACTAGTCTTTCAAAGGATCCAAATAAATTTCCCAGCACCCATATCAGGTAGCTCACAACACCTAAAATTCCAGATCCAGAGAGATCCTACTCCTTTGTCCTCTGGGAACTTTGATCCTTGTTAACATTGCTCATTAAAGACACACATACACATAACTAAAAGTAAGAACAAAAATTAAAGTATGATAAATGAGATTATTACTCCAGCAATTTAGTGAATGAATGGATGATTGAATAAATAAATGAATAAATAAATGTATATATACAGATGTATACAGTAAAATTAAATTGAAGATGATTTCTAAGCAGTATTTTTTATGCACAGCAGGCTGGGACAATCTTGTAATTAAAGATTCACAAGTGCTTTTGATTTAAAAAGTATATTTTTTATTTTGGCTTTTTCGGGTTTTGGTTTTTCTCCTTTCTTTTTTTCCTTCCTTTCTTTTGACAGTTATTTTGTGTAGTGCTGTCTGTAAAGGAAATTACTATATAGAAAAGGCTGGCCTCCAACTCTGAGATATCTCTGCATCAATTCCCTAGTGAAGTAGAAACTTCCATTTTCTCTGGAAAGTTAGTTATATCAAATGATGTTTTGCTGGGGCATACAGGTGAAAGGATATCTTGCTAAAGCAGACACGTGAAGAATATTTTCCTGAAGCAGGCACAGATGAAAGAATGCGTTAGTATAGTAGACAAGTAAACGTTGCTTGATAAAGGAGTAAATATGACCCTACAGACAGTAGGAGACCCGTACTGAGCTTTGCTATGGAAAGTTCTTCCCACTAATTTTTACTACAAAAACACCCATTTATTGATTTGCATTACATAGTAATTTTGAGCTCAACTTGTGATAATTCTGCTATTGCCAAGAACTGCTTGTGTGGGGCCAGGCAGTGGTGGCGCATGCCTTTAATCCCAGCACTTGGGAGGCAGAGGCAGGTGGATTTCTAAGTTTGAGGCCAGTGTGCTCTACAGAGTGAGTTCCAGGACAGCTAGGGCTACACAGAGAAACCCTGTCTCGAAAAGAAAGAAAGAAAGAAAGAAAGAAAGAAAGAAAGAAAGAAAGAAAGAAAGAAAGAAAGAAAGAAAGAAAGAAAGGAAGGAAGAAAGGAAGAAAGAAACAAACAAACAAACAAACAAACAAACAAACAAACTACTTGTGTGGTTCCTGTGTCAGCTGGCTGCTTCTATGGCAATCCTGGTGGTTTCCTCAGGATTGATCTACAGATGCAAGTTCCTGCCTAGTGTCTACTGGCTGAGAGGACTTGATTGAAACTGCTCGTTTCTGTGTCTTGGACTGCCTTGGGCTGCCTTTAGGCTCTGTGCATCCAGGAGCTCAGGACATCATTCAACACACCTGTCCACAGGGACTTGTCTGAGTCAGAAGGTGTCTGGTAAAGGTCTCAGGTGCCATATATTCATGCTATGCCTTAGGATGTATAAGTCTCCCCCATGCCAGGTACCACCACAAGGCCAGAGTCCCTGATCTGCAATAATAGAGGACTCAGTGTGCCCTGTTGTACTCTCTAGAGGTCTCAAGTCCAAACACTCGTCAGTCTCAGCATATGCAGGCTCTCAGGAGAACTGACACAGGTACAATTAATCTTTGTCCTATCAGGTACCAAATCTTGCTCCATTGAATCTCATTTCCCTTTGGAAAGTTTATTCAGGAGAAGGCAATGTGACCAGGATCTTGTCATGGCAAAAAGACACTGATCATGTATAAAGGCCCTCAAAATAGACAGTCCTACTGTCATAGACCCAAAGACCCAGGTTCTGCATTCCACATATGGAGTCTGCCAAGCAGAGACTGAGGAGAATCTCTGAAATGTATGGGATTACTCTTTACTTTTGAAGTTGTTACAAGGTCCTGTGAGACATTAGCCTTTATTATACTAATTTGGAGAATGAGGTAGAAGTTCCATGAAGTAGTGACACTGGGCTGCGCATCCAGACTGTCTAAAATTTAAAAGTGATCCAAGTCCTTTAAATTTCCTGTAAGCAGCTCTAAAACAATGTGCCTACTTAAGACTATCCTGAATTAATATGAATCTGAAAATACATGCTAGTGAATCCTTAATCTTGCAATGGTTTCCTTCCTCTTCTTTCTCTTCTCTTTCTGTGTATAGCTGTAGACATGGGAACACTGAGACAGGATGCTCTTGACTTTAAGACCTGTCTGGGCTATATGTCGAGACAAAGAAGAAGGAATCAAACACAAATGAATGTTGGAAAATCCTACACAGGGGAGAAGAATAAGAATTACCAATTTGTTCCTTTCAATCTTGTTTTCCATGAAGTTCTGGAGCATGGAGTATACATAGGAATCACTGGGCAGGGACTGAGATAAGGGTAAGCGCTTATGAAGGATGTAAGAGACCTTCCTATATGCATTATGTTGGCCTTATACAGCCATTGCTCTGATTTCCAGCCATGCTCTGAATCATGCTCATGCTAATACTCACAGGCCTCAGACTAGCATGCTATGAATTGTGCGAGCAGACAACAGAAGGCCATGTCCTGGAGTTGACCTTCATATACAGTCAGAACGATTTTGGATAAGTGCCATATGCTTGTAGACTAAGAGTGGGCTTGAACTCAGAGACCCACCTGTCTCTGCTTTGCAAGTTCTGTGATTAAAGACATGAGGCACAACCACTTTGCTTCAATAAATGTTCTTGACTATCTCACTAGCATAAGAATCTTCCTGTGTACAGATCTAATCCAATTTACCTACACTATCCAAATCTAAAAATGATCTAGTGGGTGGAGACTCAATTATTGAACCAGAAGCCTACTTTGGCTGGGAGGGTGTGGCTACAAAGGGAGGGTTCAGCTGAAAAGAATATAAAGAGTCATAGCAGGCAGAGAAACCCTCAGACTCTTGAAGCCTGGAGTTACAGTCTTCTCTTGCCTGAATATGGCGATCTGTCCCCAGTGCCCAGATAAAGTAAGTCCTAAAGCTACTGAAGGATACCTCATCTCATTCAACCTAGTCTAGACTTGTCCTCTCTTGAAATTTTGTTCATATAATTTGCTACTTGGTGGTTCTTCTCTTTTAAGATGAGTGCTCTGTAAGTAAGTTTGCCTGGCTGGTATCTTAGATATTCTGTCCTTTTTGGCTAATATCCACTTACCAGTTAGTATACACCATGCATGTCATTCTGGGTCTTTGTTACCTCACTCCATGATATTTTCTAGTTCCATCCATTTGCCTGAAAAAATTCTTGCTGTCCTCATTTTTTATTAGCTGGATTGTATTCCAATGTGGAAATGAACTACATTTTCTGTATCCATTCTTCAGTTGAGTGCTATCTGGGTTGTTTCCAGCATCTGGCTATTACATATAAGACTGCTATGAACATAGAAGAGCAAGTGCCTTGCAATATGGTGGGGAATCTTCTGGGTATATGACCAGGAGTGGTATAGCTGGCTATTCAGGTAGAAGTGTTTCCACTTGTTTTTGACAAACAATCAGATTGGTTTCCAGAATGCTTGCAGCAGTTTGCAATCCCACCAGAAATGGAGGACTGTTCTCTTTCTTCACATCTCACAAGAAGTGCCGTCACTGGAAGTTTCAACCTTAGCCTTTCTGACTGTTGTAAAGTGGTATCTCAAGGTCATTTTTATTTGCATTTCCCTGAAGACTAAGGACTTTGACCATTTCTTTAAGTGCCTCTTGGTCTTCAGAGATTTTTCTACCTTGAATTAGGAGAAGGATTGGAAAAGGGGAGGGAGACCCCATAGTAATCCCACCAGTCTCAACTAACATGGAAGCCTGGGAGTTCCCAGAGCCTGAGCCACCCAACCTGGCAGCATACACAGTCTGGCCAAAGCCACCAGTACATACATAGATGAGGACTGCCTGATATAGCTTCAGTGGGAAAGACATGAGGCCTTAGAGAAGATGGATGCCTGAAGGGTTTCTCGGGGAAGGAAGCATCCTTTTGGAGGAAAGACTAAACAGTAATTAGATGAGGGTATGTGGGAAGGGAGCAATGGCTGGAATGTAAATTAAAAAAATAAAATAAAAAAAAAGATTGCCAGGCCTTGAACTGACAAAAATTCCCCTACCTCAGCCACCTGAGGCCTGTTTAACCCGAATATCCAACTGTGTTCTCTGTTATATATAATTATTAATTGAGTTTCTTTGGTGTCTGTAGAATTTTTTGTTTCATTTAGTTTTGTTTTGGAGACAGTCTAGCTAAGAATGTCAGGGTGACCTTGAATTGGAGGCACTCTAGGCTGCAATGTCAGATATGAATTATTCAAGTGCCTTGAGTGCTGATTTTTATGTCACTTTAAGCCTAACATTCTTTGGTGTGCTTTTAATCCCAGCAACAGGGTGCCAGAGGGAAGCTGTGAGTGTCAAAATAGCTGGATACTATGTGTATTTTTTAAGAAGGCAAAACAAGGGTCTGGAGAGATGGCTCAGTGGTTAAGAACACTGAGTGCCCTTCCAGGGGTACTATGTTCAGTTCCCAGTAACTAAATCTTATCTCAGAACCATCTATAATGGAATCTGATGCTCTCATTCTCTTCAGGTGTTTCTGAAGACAGAGACAGTGTACTCATATATATTAAATAAATAGATATATAACTAAATAACTAATGTAAAACAAGGAAACAAACACAAAATACCAAAAAACAAATGGTATTTGCATTTGCTAACTGATAAATTTCCTCTTCTTATAATGGAACTCAGGATGTCTTCAAACTTCCAGAAGGAAATGTATATATACACACACACACAAACACACACAAACACACTCATATATATGCATATACACATATACATGTATATATGTGAGATATATATATATATATATATATATATATATATATATATATATGAGATTTAGAAGATATCCTGATTTCCTTGAAAATAATAGACCATGTATCAATCAGCAGGTAGAAATATCTTGTTCTCTTTTTTTGTGTTGTTGCAATATATATATACACACACTTGGGAGGCACTTGCAGGAAATTTTCTATGAGTCCAGGCTACTGAGATCTATAAAGCAAGTTTCAGGACAGCCAAAGATATAGGTATTTCTGTAAAGATAGTATCTCAAAGAACAAAGAAAAAAACTGAGGGTG
>NW_021618430.1:63754-72665 GCF_004785775.1 Grammomys surdaster | reverse complement strand
TACACTCTAGGTCAAAATAAGATTAAATGGGTGGAGTCTTCATCATCCTATCTGTTACAAAATCAAATATGAAGCATAGTCCACAAATAATCAAATAAATTTACATTTAAAAAACAAAGTGAGCCTGACAGTGGTGGCAGAGGCCTTTAATCCCAGCACTCAGGATCGGGCAGAAAAAGGCAGATATTTGAGCTCTCATGCAGGCTGGTCTACAGAGTGAGTTTTGGTGTATTAAGGACTACAAAAGGAACCTTGTTTTGAAAACAAAAAAATAAATCACAAAATTAAAATTAAATGAATGAACACTGTTGTGGGGAAAATTTAAGAAGGCCGCCACTGCGGCATAAGCCTGCCGCCATGGCAGGTCCCACATTATGGAGGGAGATCCTATGGTTCCAGCAGCCCGGAGGCCTTGGTGGCGGCAGGCCCCAGTAACACGAGGAAGTCCTTGGTTCCAAAAAGGTTTATTGTCATGGCGGATAATAGATGGATCTAGGCGTACCCCCCCCCCCAAAACTCAGGGCAGTCCTGAGTTATATAGGGAGGGAGAAAGGGGGAGGATTAGGGGAGGATCTGGGGGAGGAATGTTTAATTTGCTCTGCCCTCTGGCCTTCATTAGTATGTAAATCTCTAGGGCCTGAGGCCTATAGTCTGGCCTATGTGACTCTATGGAAATGTGACTGTTTTTCAGGATCTTAGATGATGGGAGGGACCGAACTCCTGCCGGTTCTCATGCAGAATTCCACGGAGAATCTCGGGGTTCTAAGTACCTGCTCAACCATGACCCAGGATACCCTTACGCAGTCCCACACACTGTGAATCCATAGATGGACTCTGGATATTAATCCAGTATTTGGGATGTTTGCTTTCTTGTTACTTCTTTGATGAAGCTTTAATTTAATGAGTATTGAAAAAGAAAAATTACGTAACATTAAATGAGATGAGAAAAACGATCAAGTATGGTGACCTTATTTTGATGCTGGTACAGCAGCTAAACATGACAATAGAAAGGTTTGCAGAAGTGTCATTGGAACTGTAGGTAATATTCAGAGCTCTGTATCTAAACAGAATGCCTAGGAATAGGAACCTGTCACTAGTGTCTGTAATGCCCCATTCTCCCCCATGTTTGGGGGCCACTATGTAATGGCCCATTCTGCCACACCTTTGGGGGCTACTATGTCCCAGCCTCAGCTACTGCTCTGGTGTGTTGGTCAGGGTCTAGCAAGAGAGAGAGTGGGGATAGAGGGACAAGAGAAGAATGGAGACAAGGGTGTATGATCAATTCCAATTTATTGAAGGGAAATCATGGGTGTATATATAACCACAAGCAGAAGAATGCAGCTGAAGACACTTTACAATGTGCACCTTGCAGTTGTGCACTAAACAAGAAAACAAGATATGTGAGAAAAGCAAGATGTTTATCCGAGTGTGCTCAGCTGTTGTGGGCTGTTGAAAACAAGTCTCTTGTCAGGGTTTATGGCTTGAGATGGCTGCAAAGATGATAGCTGCTTTCTGCTAGGAATCGGCTCCCAACAAGTATCCAGACCAGGTAAGTCCTTCACCCCCATCAGAATATGACAATTGGTCCTTCAGGTCTGGGCCCGAGCACTCGACAGATCCTGTGTAGCAGCTCTGCACCCAATCTCACAGAACCCAGAGGAAGCAGGGCTCCCAGGAGCTCTACCCCTGTCAGTGTCTTCGGTAAGGAGAAAGCAACACCGCCCCAAACAGGGAGTAACTGGGACCCACTGAGAAACCAGAATTCACTCCTGGACCTCAGTACTGGTTCCTTCCAGTCTGCACAGGAACACTGAGCCTCAGCTCTAACTCCAGTAGCAACACCTAACCCATCCAGTTCTGACACAGCCAAGATAATAGGAAAGAGAGGCTCCTGTCAAAGACAAGGAAGGTAGCACTAAGGAGATCCAGATGATGAAAGGCAAGCTCAAGGACATAAGCATCAGCAACCCAGGGTACTTGGAATCATCAGAACCTAGTTCTCACACACTAGAAAGTCCTGAATTTACTCTATCACCAGGAGAGCAAGATTCAGTTTGAAAATCACTTCTAATGATGATGATAGAAGACTTTAAGAAGGTCATAAATAACACTCTCAAATAAATTGAGGAGAACACAGGTAAACAGATAGAAGCCCTTAAAGAGGAAAAACAAAAGTCCCTTAAAGAATTACAAGAAAACACAACCAAAAAGGTGAAGGAATTGAACAAAACCATGCAGGACATAAAAATGGAAGTAGAAACAATAAAGAAATGACAAAGGGAGACTACCCTTGAGACAGAAAGAAATCAGGAGTCATAGTCACAAGTATCACCTACAGAATACAAGAGATACAAGAGAGAATCTCACATGCAGAACATACTATAGGAAATATTGACACAACTGTCAAAGAAAACGCTCAACGCAAAAAGGTCTTAACACAAAACATCCAGGAAATCCAGGACACAATGAAAAGACCAAACATAAGGATAATAGGAATAGATAAGAGTGACGATTCCCAACTTAAAGGGCCAGTAAAGATCTTCAACAAAATTATAGAAGAAAACTTCGCTAACCTAAAGAACAAGATGCCCATAAACATACAAAAAGCCTACAGGATGTCAAATAGACTAGACCAGAAAAGAAATGCCTCCCATCACATAACAATCAAAATACCCAATGCACAAAAAAAGAAAGAATATTAAATGCAGTAAAGGAAAAAGGCCAAGTAACATATAAAGGAAGACCTATCAAAATTACACCAGACTTCTCACCAGATATATAAAAGCCAGAAGATCCTGGAGAGATGTCATACAGACAATAAGAGAATACAAATGCCAACCCATGCTACTATACCCAACAAAACTCTCAATTACCATAGATGGAGAAACCAAGATATTCCATGACGAAACCAAATTTACACAATATCTTTCCACAAACCCAGCACTAGGAAAGATAATAGCGCAAAAGCTCCAATCTATGGAGGGAAATTAGACCTAAAAAAGTTCAAGAAAGTAATTCTCTTCCAACAAATCCAAAAGAAGATAGCCACACAAACAATGCCAGTGCTAATAACAAAAATAACAGGAAGCAACAATCTCCTCTCCTTATTTTCTGTTAACATCAGTAGATTCAATTCCTCAATAAAAAGACAGGCTAATGGAATGGATATGTATAGAGGACCCAGTATTTTGGTGCATACAGGAAACCCACCTCAGTGACAAAAACAGACACTCCCTTAGAGTAAAAGGTTGGAAAACTAGTTTTTAATCAAGTAGATGTAAGAAACAAGCTGGAATAGCCATTCTAAAACCTCTAGCCTGAGAATACAAAGGGAGGGACTTATGGCTCCACCTGTATCGGTAGTTGAAAGTGGCCTTGTCAGGCATCAATGGAAGTGGAGGGCCTTGGTTCCCAAAAGTTTGGATTCCCAACGGGAATTTCTAAGCAGGGAGGTGGAAATGGGAGGGTGGTGGGATCACACCCTCATAGAAATAGGAGGGAGGGGAATGGGATAAGGGGTTTTGAGAGGGAATGGGAGAGGCGAAAATATTGAAAGGTAAATAAATAAAATATCCAATTAAAAAAAAACAGACAATGGGTCTGGCAATTGTAGTTGAGCAGTCAAGACTTTTGTCAACAATTTATTACTGGGATTTCCTATCATCCTCAAGAACAAGATATTGTGGCCCATGGAACTTTAAAAATATTCATGAGACATACTGTTGCTAAGGCAAAGAATGATGCTGACCTGTGAGCTTGCTGAGTGCCCTGACAAAGGTGACTGGGGAGCTGAATTGGGTATATGTTCCTGAGCCACCTTTGATGGACTGTATCCCACATGGGACAAGATGCCTTGCCTCAAGTTTTTAGACCTCATGGTACAGAGACTCAAAAAGAGAAATTATAATGTCTCTTGTATTTTTCTTAAAGGTGACCATCTATTAGGATTCAATCATGTACTGGTCTAGAAATCAATCCCACACTGGAAATAACAGTTTACATTGGAAGGCTGGATCTGGATATTTTCAGAGACATATTTGAAAGTTAGCTGTAGCTCACTATGATGTTATAATAGTAAGAGATAAAGTCGGGCAGGATCTGGATTTCAAACAAGGGTTAGTTCATGTTTTAAGACTCTTTTTCTGTAAAGCTAAAATAGGTTTTGTCTCTTCTACAGTATTTATTGTAAGTTGCATTGACTGTATAATTTCCTATTCTGTTTGTGTGTTGAAACCTGGCATGTCTATTATGGGGGTCTATCAACCAGCTTTTGTCTTACTGCCCTGAGTATTAGAAAACCTTGATTCTCTGAAAAAAGCTTGAAAGTGCTGGAAGAAGTGAGTTAGGCTTTAAGCAGAAGCAAGAGGGCAGTGTGCTTGATTATTGCTGGTATAACGGCTTTAATTTCTTTAATTGCTAGTGCCACTGCTTGTGGAATAGCATTGACACAAGGAATTAAGACAATTATTTTTGTTAACCATGTAGCAAAAACATGTTACTAATGTCCTGAGTATACAAAAGGATTTATATAGGTATCTGGAACAATGGATTGGTGCTCTATAACCTATTCAAATTATCTGAAGGTGGTTCAGGCTTCAAGAATTTGGAGCCATCCCAAGTGTTATAACAAATATCATTGGAGTAGTGTTACTTCTAAAATTTACAATCATTGTCATTATAATTAGAAAAAAATTTAAAGACACATGTAAGGTATTTGGCATAACCCTAATACCTCACTGGGTGTGTTAACTTTGCATAGTGAGATTATGAATTTAAAGAATGCTGCTATGAGCTGGCCGGTGATGGCACATGCCTGTAATCCCAGTACTTGGGAGGCAGAGGCAGGCAGATTTCTGAGTTCCAGGCCAGCCTGGTCTACAGAGTGAGTTCCAGGACAGCCAGGGCTATACAGAGAAACCCTGTTTCAAAAAAACAAAAAAGAATGCTGCTCTGTTGAGCTTTGATGCTGAAGATAATGCCAATAAAACTATCCATGGCATGAGGTCAGTATTTCGATTTTGGTCAAACCTCAGGAATGGCATATATAGTTTGATCATGCTAGCCCTTCTTGTCCTGGGAATGATTTTATTCCTGCCCATCATGTTAAAGCTTGTCTCTAGCTACATCAACAGGCTGGCTGCCAAAGTACATGACTTGAAACCAAAAATGGACCCCCAGAGAGAGTTATTAATTTAACAGGCTGGAAAGCCAAGAACAGGTAAGATTCTGAAGATTTTTATCAACCTAAGACAGAAGTGCATTGCTTATGATATGCAGCTTTCTTGTCAGAACGACCTAAGACAGGCTCAGTCTTGTTTATGCCATAAAAAGGCGGAGATGTGGAGAGCTTTTGGGGCTGCCTGGTAGGAATCTTTCATTGGACACGGACAAGGAAATTGGCTGCTTAGAAGGAATCTGACATAGGCAAAGGACAAGGAAATGGACTGCAGGCAGGAATCTAACATTGAGCTGGAACAAAGAAGTAATTTCAGGCAAAATTCTATACCCTAGGTTAGAACAAAGAATTAATTGTAGGCAGAAATCTAAACCTTAAACTAGAACAAAGAAGTAGGCTTCAGGCATGAAAATGACTTTGGGCTAGGACAGGGAAGTCGGCTCAGATATTTTGATCATCCTGATAAGCCCTTAGATATAGGGATCACAGGAGTGATCACTGAACTGTTTTTATTGTCATGTATGCTCTTTGATTATCTGGGTTCATTGACTTCCTTGTTCCTGGACTATTTGCATCTATTGCATTGCTAGTTCCTCAACCTAGAACTGACCTTCACACTTACATGTAATTTAAAGAATATAAAGGAAAAAAACGTGGAGGAGGGATGGGATGGGGGATTAATGGGTGGGGATAATGGGGAAGGGAGATGGCATCTGAAATTTAAATTAAATATAGAAAAAATAAATACAGAAACAAACAAACAAAAAATCTTCACAGCTGAATCTCTGAATTCAAACTGTCACTAGCTGATTAGACATTTGAATCTCCACCCAGAAATTCTCTAAGGAGATGGGTTTTCCTTGTATTTAGTAATTAAAGAGAAACAATGCTACACAAAAGTAAAATTCAACAGAATTTCAAAGAAAGTTCCAAACCTACCTACGTAAGTGAAGTCCTGTTTCAAAACTCAACCACTTAAACTATACATTCCCTGTGCTGTGTGTGATGTCTGTCAGGTGGGAGTGGTAATCCTGTCACTGCATGAATATAGGCATCAAAACACACCTTTCACTGTTACAGGGGTTCCAGAGATTTTACTTGGTTGTCAGGTGTAGGTCTTTAAGTCCAGGATTCCAGAGGCCGGAGCAATTGGACCTCTGTGAATTCCAGGTCAGCCTGATCAACAAGAGAATGTTCTAGGGCAGACAGGGCTACACATACAGAAACACACACACACACACTCATGCTTGTGCACATACAGGTACCAAGTCTTGAAAAACAAAATAAAAACAAAACAACAAACCAAGGAAATTCATTCTATACTTAATCATATGGGCAGAAACAAAGAATATGTTATCTCGCCTAGTCCAAAAGCAGAATTTGATAAGATACACCTGCCCATTCACAATTTTCTTTTCATTACCCCACTCAACCATCCATCCAAAGATACTTTGTAGCACAGCCCTCCTTCAAACTAGCTATCTGGCCAAGGATAACCTTGAAATCTGTCGGGCAGTGCTCGCTCCTAGGGATTGTGGGCTGACAGAACCACCGCAAGATACAGGGGTCGGCGGCGGCTGGCATCAGCTCCAGGCCGAGCCCGAGGGGGTGAGCGAACAGACTCTGGGGTCCGGGCGTTGAAGGAGCTGGCCGAGCTGGCCCAGGGCCTTTGGCACCCGGTAGGACAGTGGGGCTCGTGCTCCACGGCAGCCTCCATTCAGCCCGAAAACCCCAGAAGTGGGGGTGGTGGCAGCCGCGATGAAGGAATGCAACTGTGAACCAGGGCACAGCTCAAACACGCCTTCCAGTTGCACGGAGCGGGACCTCCATCCCAGTCTCCAAAACAAGAGAGTGTTATCAGCTCTTTTAGTTCTCTCCTTCCGGGGGTAGCTCGTGAGAGCCCAAGGAAGAAAAGTGTTTCAGCTCTTTGAGTTCAGCTCGCTCTTCCCGCTGAGAAGAGAGGAGGGAAGAGGGTTGTCCTTCGAAATGCGCGACTGGCGAGGGATCTTGAAAACACTCTGACAGCAGGAGACCATGCACCACACAGCAGTAGTAATTTAATTCTAGCTCTGGGGTTAAATATATATACAGTTTTGGGGGAAAGAACTGGCAACCCCTATTGGTTTGGCTTGAGGGTTTGGTGATGCCTTATTTGCATGGAGGTGTTATCCTACATGATAAGGGTCACGGTTCTCTTTGTGGGAAGCGGAAGCTAAGATGGCCATGTGGCCTGGGAATCTGAAGCAACCTTCCGTCCTGCTAACCTTTTTCAGGTCGAGGTCTCTGGGGCTTCAAAGATTCTTACCAGGCTTTCTGGCTTTCTCATAGCCTACTGCCCCACAGAAATCCTGATCCTTGCCCCAATCTCCACTTTCAACTATTCAATCCTAATGCTGTGACCATTTAAGACACAGGTTGTCGTGACCTCCCAATACAAAACTATTTTGTAGTTACTTTATAACTGAAGTATTGTTATTGTTATGAATTGTAATGTAAATATCTGATATTCAGCATGTGTGACAGCTCTCAAAAAAGAGTTGTCCTCCATAATTGGAGAAACAGTACCTTAAATGTTGGGATTAGATTCTAAGGGCTGCTGACTTTTTTCTTTAGTGCTGAGGATTGAACCAGGTGTCAGGCATGCTGGGCAAATCTCCAGGGAATGTATATCGTTGCTTCAGATAGCCCAGTCTGTCCATGAACTCTCTGGGTATTTAAGAATAACTTTGCATGTTTGCGCACTATGTGTGTGGATGAAGCACATTGAAGCTAGCAAAAGGCAATAGATATCATGAAACTGGAGACAGATTTGTATTTTAGTTACACAAAAACTAAGTATCCTTCTTAGTTTTGGGATTTAGTGCATGTGATCATTCCATGGAACTCCCAAGGAGGTCAGGAGTAAATGTTGTGAAATCAGTACCCTCCTTTCAGAGACTAAAGTCAGGTGATGATGCTGATGCCAATATCAACTTTACTGGCTGACCCTTTGCAAAGACACTCCTTATCATACATGTACATAGCATACCTGTCTTTGAGTGCCTGAGCTACCTCACTCATTACCATGTTTTCTACTTGAATATGTTTCCTTCCAAAATTCCTACTATCAATGAATTTAATCTCTAACTAGTAGTCCGTTGTGTAGTTGTAATACTTTTTATTCATGCATTTCTCAGTTGGGAGACATATAGGTTGCTTCCAATTTATATTAAAAGTAAACCTGCTGTGAACCTTGTTGAGGAAGTGTCCTTTTGGCATAGTGGAGCATCTTTTGGGAACGTGCTAATGAGTAATGTATTTGGGTCTTCCTGTATAACTCTTTCAATTTTAAAACAAAAAAAATGTTTTACCTCATAGTTGTTTCTCAATCCAGTGATATCTCAAAATGTAGAACAGTCTCAAGCATACATTGCATAATTATTCAGTACCACAGACAGCAGTTTGGCTTCCTCCTGGGGACTGTTTTTCATACTTTCTTTAGATTCTTCTTTCATAGTTCTGATAACTGCACCTAGGGCTTTCATTGGATTATGCAACAACAATTCTTCAAGGTCTGGTAGTACATACTTTTAATCCCCATAAAAAGACTGCATGAGAATCATATGTATTGGAGGCAAGCCTTGTCAACATAAAGAGTTCCAAACAGCTATAACTACTGAGGTACAGAGATAGAGATCTATACACACACACACACACACACACACACACACACACACACACACAAATATAGATAGA
>NW_021618430.1:57866-60754 GCF_004785775.1 Grammomys surdaster | reverse complement strand
GTAATCATAATAAAAGAGAGGGAGAGAAAGCAAAAAGTAAACATGGCTGTGTAGCTTTGGTCTTTTGAGGAATTAAAGATGGAAGGGACTGGAAGAGTTTTCTGTATATCTCCTGCCATTTCTAAAGAGTAAAATTTTTTATCCTGCATCCTAAAGCCACTAAAAGTCATCCTTCCTCATGAAGGACTTGGCTAGAATCCATGAAACCTCAGACAGAGCACATATTCATCACTGAGATGGGACCACAGCCATCAAGCACAAGCACACATTATTCCCCAGCTTTTGTCCTGAAGAGTACACAGGTCCATCACCACCCAACCTACCTTTAGACTTTTGTGTATTGCACAAGTGATCTCAATGGGTTTAAAGAAGGAATGGAGAAATTTAATGTTAGTTTTAGTGTATTAACTTTCACTTATAAACATTTATTTCAATTTGTTTCTTATTAGGAATGGGAGTTTTTGTGTATCAGCATGTGCAAGTGAGTCATGTGCTCCCAGAGACTAGAGGAAAAAGTCAGAAACCTGGAATTGGAGATTCAGATGGTGTGGGTACTGAGAATCAAACATTGCTCCTCAGGAAAAGCAGCAAGCTTTGTTTGCCTCTGAGTCATGTTGACAAATGATTCCATATAGCATCTTGGAGAGGGCTTCATGAATCATAAGATGGTAAATCTCCCCTAGGAGAGAACATATTGTTCTTTGTTTACTCTGATAGATCTAGGAGGATGAAGGGGCAGAGACAAGGGGACACATCATTGTTGGGCCAGGGTAAGCACAATACACAAGTATTATGTTGTCAGAAAAAAACTCGGTTAAAAAACAAACAAACAAACAAGCATATTCTTGTTCAGAACTGATTTATTAGAATCTATGACAAATTATAATTCAAATGGTAAAGGAAAAGATAATATCAGGCAGCAGGACGACTCCAACTAAGAGACTCTGCTTATAATGGATAGTAGTCTATACAAAAATACTCCTAGGTTCCCTCAGACTTATACTTAATAAAAATATATGTCTATACACTGCAGAACAGTATGTAAGCAAATAGCCAAAAGGTGGATTGCATCCAGAGGGAAAATGACACAGAGTCCTCCTATTCAAGTCCATTGTGCTCTTTGTAATATCTGCTCTAACTAGTTCACTTCCTCTCAGGTCCATCATAACATGAAAGTGCTGTGATGGAGGCTTTACAATTTTCAAACATGGTTGCTCTCCAATGGTGGGTCTGTCCTGTAGACATTAGGCCAAGAATAAGCTCATGGTTCTCCAAGTCAACACAACTACTTTAAATATGAAGAATGTGATTAGAATTCAAATGATATGAAATAATTATCTTTCCAAAGTCCATTCAGAAATGCCTGATCCACATGGTCTATGCCTCTAATCAGTCATTTGAGTCCTGCCTTCCAATTATCAGAGACCAGCAATGACCTCACTTTATATATTCCAAACAAGAACATAGCCTGGCCTCTAAATTATAGGTAAAGGATTTTCAATAGTCTAAACATATCTAACTTAGAAAATAGACCTCTTTTGGCTGCCTTATCTCCCTGAGTGTGTCCACAACCTCAGAACAAAGAGGTATTAATCTGTCTGGAATAGGAAGACCAATCTCATTATAAACCTCATCAGGGGCAGGGTACTTCTCTAGGGTCAGCTGTGTTAGCTTGGCAGGATGCTGCAGGAGCTTCTTTAAGGTGCCCATGGACAAGACATTCTTCACAAAATTGACTTCAGTGAGCTGGGAACACTGGCTCAGTGCAGGCAGAAGGGCACTGATTTGCATGTCCTTGATCATACAGTCCTCCAATTTTAATGTCTGCAGGGTAGCTGTCAGTCTTTGTAGCAGGCTTCCTAGAAATGGGTAATTTAAATGTATGAAGGTGACACCACTCATGTCTAGGTGTTTCAGCTTCTGGATGCTTGGACACTGGGAGAGATACATCATAGCTGAATGTGACAGCAAGCAGTCAGTGATAGAAAGGGTCTCTAATGGACAGTCAGGCTTTACTAAGGTTACAAATCAGGATGTAACAGCTGCTTAAAGTATTATATCAATTATTCTAAGCTCACATCTATATAAATTTAACACTGGTTGGCAAAACACTAAATACATTGATGTTTAATGTAAAGAAAACTAACAACAAGAGAATACTTGCTCACCCCAGGGTAAAGCTCTCTTACATTTCTTACCTGAGCACTTGGTCCAGGCGACCATTCAGGAAGTTGACTTCATTCAAATAGAGATGCTGGAGCTTATCCAGTTTGGAGAACTAGGAAAAGATCTCTGTAAAACAGCAGGCTTCCATCTGTTTGTCCCCAGACAAATGCACAAGTATATAGATTTCTTTGAAAATGAGCTTCTGGAGGTTTTTCATCTGGCCCAAGCCAGGAGCTAGCAGTGCAAGGGTGTGAATGTCGAAGCATGTGTTTATTTCCAATTCCTGGATTGAGCCTGTATCAAACACCTCCAAAACAACCAGTGGGACATAGGCAGGAAACTCTCCAAATTCTAACTTCTGACAGATCACCTGTATCACATCTTTCCTCTGCTTGGCATACTGATAAAAATATTTTACATGTTTGGAGGGACATTGGGATATGTGGAAACAGTTCATCAATATAGTCATGGTCTGTTTCCCACCTAGGATGGGATGATTTCCCACTGCCTGGTTGTTGCCAGTGGCATCTGGAGAGCAAATAATATGCTGACTTCCAGCCCAACCATACCAGAAGTCATGGTGGGCATCTCGAAAATCAAGCACTTGGAGTTTCCTCCTCCTGTTAGTAAAGTAGAAGGACATTAGTATGACAGGAGACACAATTTGGATGTCCCATGATTCAACTTCTCTTAAATCCATTCTTTGAAGAGAGACAGCTTTC
>NW_021618430.1:42914-57856 GCF_004785775.1 Grammomys surdaster | reverse complement strand
CACCATCAGCAGACCTGTGGGTCAGAAACCATACAGGTAAGCATTCATTCCCTCTCCCATCTTCCCTGCTCACTAAGACCTCTTTGTCATGTCCAGCTACCTAGAGGATCCTTTTATCTCAGGGAACCCCCAATTATCTAAGCCCCTCTCCTCACACCTTAAACAGCCTTGTGGGTCCTGAACTATAAAGATAAGCCATTTTTTTCTCCGCATGATGATTACTCTGTGGCAAGTTAAGCTGCCCTGAGCAGACTGCTATTCCCAATGGAACGTACATTCTCTGGTGACCTCAAACTCACTCTTTCATGGCACAAAGACACCTGTTCAACTATGTTCACAGCAGCTTTATGTTTATAGCCACAAACTGGAAACAACCAGAGATGTCACAGCTGAAGACTGACAAAGACATTGTGGCACATCTACACTATGGATTATTATTCAGCTACTAAAAGAAAGATAGAATAAATTGTGCAAGCCAATGAATGGCATAGGAGAATATCATACTGAGTAAGATAGCCCAGTCAGAAAATGATATGCAAGTTCTACACTCACTAAAAAGTGGATATCAGGGTCAAAATACAGGATAGGCATTCTATACTCAACAGACCCAAAGAAGCTAAACAAGTGGGAAGGACAAGTGAGGATGCTTGAATATCACATAGAAGACAATTACATACTCATAAGAGGCAGATGACAGGATGAAATGGAGTGGGAGAAAGGATGGGGGGGATAATGCTTGGGGTCAGGATCAGGTGTGGGAAGAGACAAAAAAGATGCAAGATGGGCGTGAGTGTCAATGGAAATCTGCAGCTGACAGGGATGGGTAGTTGGGGATAGCTCCAGGATCAGACGTAAAACTGATCTAAGGCAGGTGCCCAATAATATATTTTGTTGACCTTTGCTGTTACACCCAGCATAGGGGAAATTCAACATTAAAGGCCACCTTCTCTAGCCAGGCAGAAACTCCAGTAGAGCAATAAGAACACTAACCCAACTACAAAAGCATGACTAAATTTTATCCTGTGTACAAGAAATGCCAGGATGGTACGTGGAACAGAGACTGAAGGAATAGGGAAATAACAATGATCCCAAAAAGAGATCATTCCCATGGAGAAGCACCAATTCCTGACATTATTAATGATACTGTTATGCTTGCAGACATGAGGCTACAATTCCTATTCTCTGAGAGGCTCTACCCAGCAGCTGACTCAGAGACCCACAGACAAACAGTGAATAGAGCTTGGGGACTATTATGGAAGAACAGGGGGTAGGTTTGCAGGCCTCAAAAGGGATAGGAATTCCACAGGAGGATTAACACTGCCAGGGTTAACTGTGACAGGTTTGGGAGATACCCAGGAAGTGCCTACCCGGTCAGAGCAGAAAGCTAGGAGTGGGGGAAGGATTGAGGGAGAGGTTAGTTAGCGGGAATTAGAAGGTAAATATCAATCAATCAATTAATCAAAAAAAAACAGATGGAATGCTTAAAATTGTCAATTTGATGCTTTCCAAGAACTGATACTCAGGTGTTCTTCCATGTAGAATTTTCTACCTTGTCATTTCATAAATGTATATTCACTTTGAATTACAACTTTTGTAAGGTTGATTAGAGTAGATTAGGACATGAGGTGTTTGTTCTGTGTGCCTGAGTCCTGGAATATAGCCTCCTTAATCCACTGTACACAAGCAGGGCAGGGCAGCCTCAGGAGGTAGAGGCTGAACATTTAGAGTTTCATGGCACTTGGCTACATATGGACTTCTGGCTATCCTAGGCTAAATGTTGGCTGCTCCAAACTAACCACACAAAGAATGTAAGCAAGCATGCAAGGAAACACACACACACACACACACACACACACACACACACACACAATTAAGATGAAATGGACACTGTCGAGCCAAGTCAGAGGTGGTGTCCTGATAGACATAAATGACTTACTCTTTTGGACACTGCTCTCAGAAGCTCCAACCTCAGCAAGGTCAGGCCTTCACTCCAGACTCCAATGCTCACAGGGTCTTGTGCAGTCATTTGAGTCCTTATATACTGCTTCCCCCTCACATCTCCCCTTTGTAGCCACACCTCCAGGCCAAAGCTGCCACCTGATAAGATAATGAAGACTCTACCCATCTAATCTTATTTTGACCTAGCAAGAGTGTATCAGATCTTCATGTGGGAATGTTTGAAATCTGACATTTTGGTCTCAATCTAAGCCCAACCAGGATACTTCTCAAAATCTGAGCTGTGTGATATTTTTTCTTCTCCCACATTAATTTTCAACTTACTTCTCAGGTCTCTGTGGAATGATTAGGTAGCCTGAGCTGACAGCTATGTCTCAGTAACAGAATTGAGTGTGGTGATATGAGATAGGGTGTTTCCAGTATGAGTAGATCTCCAGGCAAGAAAGGGAGGACCCATAAATGAATAATCCTTCAGCAAGTCAGTGTGCTAACACTGAGTACATTTCTGTTTTTTTTCCTCTGTTACCTTTTCTGTTTCCGTCTCTGATTATCTCAGTCTCTCTACTTCTCTCTGTTTGTCTGTGTCTGTCTGTCTCCTTCTTTTTATGTCATTCTGTGTCTCTCTCTGTCTCTCTTTTCTCTCTGTAACTCTCTATCTCTGTCTCTAATTGTCCCTATCTGTTTCTCTCTTGACCTTCCTCTTTCCCACTCCCCACTTTTTTCTTCCTCCATTCTGCCTGCCTGTCTGTCTGTCTGACTGACTGACTGTGTCTCTTTCTCATCTATCTTTATTTCATTTGATTTGATTTCTGTACCAGCTTTGCCTTTGATGAAATCATTTCAGGAGATGAATTCAAAACCTTTTAGGGACTGTACCGATAGCTAAGACATTTCCAGCAGAGCTCCTCTTCCAAAGGACCAGCGTTTTTTTTTTTTTTTCCTAGCTTCCACATGCCAGCTCATAACAATATACACCTCCAATTATAGGAGCTTTATTGCTCTCTTCTGCCGTTTGTGGAAAGTGCATGCTAACACATAAGCAGGGAAAACATATGCCTAAAATAATACATTAACCACTGGAGGTGTTTTTGCAGATATAATTGTGCTATATGCCTTAAATACAACTTTTTTGTGATGCACAGATTTTAAAGACAATATTGGTACAGAAATCAAATCAAATAACATAGATCACAGACAGAGGTTGAGAGAGAAGGAGAGGGTGAGAGAGGGACAGAGAGGGGGAGTCAGAGAGACAGGGTGAGACAGAGAGGTACAATGAGAGACAGAGATAGAGAGAGTGACAGAGAGAGAGAGAGAGAGAGAGAGAGAGAGAGAGAGAGAGAGAGAGAGAAACTGACAGTGATCTCACTGAGTTAAAATCCTGTATGTTCTCTCTGGAGAGTTGAAGGACAGCCTCGGCTACACAAAGACACCCTAACTCAAAAGGAAACAAACACACAATAAACATTAAGATGAAATGGATACTGACAAGCCAAGTCAGATGTGGTGTCCTGATAGATATAAATGACTTACCTGTTTTGGTCACTGCTCTCAGAAGCTCCAACCTCAGCAAGATCAGGCCTTCACTCCAGGCTCCAATGCTCACAGGGTCTTGTGCAGCCATCTGAGTCCTTATATACTGCTTCCCCCTCACACGCTTCCCCCTCACACTTCCCTTTTGTAGCCATACCTCTGAGGCCAAACCTGCCACCTGATAGGATGATGAAGACTCCACCCATCTAATTTGAGTGAATTCACCTAGCTAGAGTGAATCAGATCCACAAGTGGGAATATATAAAATCTGACATTATGGTAAGAATCCAAGACCAACCAGGATACTTCTCAAATTCTGACCTTTGTGGTGTTTTATGTTCTCCCACATTAGCTTTAAAACTTGTCATTCCGATCTGATTCTTGATACAGTGATTCATAAATTCTCTAAAAATTAAAATTTCAATGGGACGCTATATTAAAGAGACTCTAAATAGATTTCTTAAAATATTTCGCTGAAATATCCTTTTACATAAGACAAATTTCACTATCCTTAAATTCGGTAACAAGAAAGAAAAGAATTAAACCTGGCTCAGTGTACATGATAAACCAGTGCTCCTCAGCCGATCGCCCATCTAAGGAGACATTGAGAGAAGTCCGAAACCAACACACAATGCTCACACTCTGTGGCAGCCATCTGTGAAGCCAATTAGGCTAAACTACTTCTAGAGTTGATTGTAAACTTTGGTTTATTTTATCTGAGTTCTCATTGTACAGCAAGCATGAACAAAGGAGAGTGGAGTCCATGAGGAGATAACTGTCAGTTTGTCTTTAATCGGCCATGATGAGACACCTGGTCAGTCAGGCCTGCTTTGATAGAGTTTGTTACAGACTGCCTTATGTTTTCCTCCATCAAATTATCACCCAGGGGCTTCAATACTTGTTCCCATAGTGTTTCAGCAATCTGATCAATCATTGTTCCAATTTCTCTGAACTCCCCAGAGTACTTAACATATGCCCACGTACAGAGGGACATCAGTGCTAGCCCCATGACAAGGTTGCATAAGACAGCTATAGAGTTTAGGCCGATGAAAGCAGTCAGTCCTGAGACGATGTACATAGCAAACATGACTGCAAACAGTGTGGCAGGGGTACGAGCAGTATAGAAGATATTTTTGCCATCGTTATGCTTTATAAAATTTGCATAGGTTTCTTCAGTTTCAGCTTTAAGCTGGCTCTGAAAATGGCGGCAGAATTCATCTCCATCCATTTTTTTTTCACAGAACGAAAGTGTTTGAGCGCCACTTCCTTGAGATCCAAGTGTTTTCCTTCCAAATCTGAAGGTGCACTGTACAGCTTATCACCACCGCATACCGGCTCCATACTTTTACAATAGACATCTCGCTCCTCCTATTGCTGCAAGGTTATTAGCCTCAGCTGTTGCCTGAAGCATAGACTTTGGATGTGGTAGTTCCTCTCCTTGATATATTTTAATGTATGCCTTAAAATACTCTACAAGGTCCCTACAAGTGACTTTAGATCCACTTATCTCTTTCTCAACAAGATTTTCAGGAGCAAGCAGCAATGGAAACAGATTTAGAAGCTCTCGTTTAATATCTTCATCGATATCATTCAGTCGTCCATCAAAACTAGGGTTTATGGCAACTTTAAGCCCAGGGTGTGGTAAAAGGAAGCAACCAAGATTTGAGAAACAAGTATGAATGTGCTTCATGACATTCTGTAGCTCTTCATGCTGGTTAGGTTTTACCTGCAGTCTCTTTTCAAGGAACTGCTTCCCACCTTCCAAGCCATATGAATGTTCATAAGGATAACTCCAATCTCGAATAAAAAACATTAGCGTCTGAAATGGCTTCTGGTACATCTCTTCCATTGCAAGTCTTCTATTCTCTGTAAATAATTGTAGGTGTTGAAGATCATCTTCTTGAATATTCTGAGACAAATTATATACCTGGACAGAGCTCGTCATAGTGCTCAGAGCAATCACTGTTGCACAGTCTTTAATGGTTGACTGGCTATCAAAGGCACCCTGGGTATCCATTAGCAGCACAGCCACTTTTGTTCCATTAGGTCTGTCAATCACAAACACTTCATTCCAAACTTGTATGCCTGTTGTTTCTCTTTCGCAACCTCCTGGCCACGTAAAGCCAGTCAGTGGTTCATTGTTTCCACCAATCCAGCTCTGAGAGTCCTAGGGAGGTTGTGGATGAGACATGGTTAACCCTGATGCTTGAGTCGCTAGTCTGTCGCTGGCACCTCAGCCCCTGCTGCGGCTGCCTTTGCTCTACCTCGTCCCCCTCCGCCATCTTGTACCGATTTGACCATTTGCATTATAATTTGTCATAGATTGCAATAAATCAGTTCTGAATAAGATCATGTTTGTTTTATTATTTTACTGAGTTAGTTTTCTGACATCATACTTGTGTACTGTGCTTACCCTGGCCCAACAATCATGTGTCCCCTTGTCTCTGCCCCTTCCTCCTCCTAGATCTTTCAGAGTAAATACAGACCAACATGTTCTTTCCTAGTGGAGATTTTATAATATTATGATTCATGGCACCCTATCCAGAATGCTTATGGAATCATTTGGAGATGTGGTTCAGAGGCAAACAAAGCTTGCTGCTTTTCCTGAGGAGCAGTGTTTGATTCCCAGTACCCACATCCACCTCTATCTCCAATTCCAGGTGAAGGACATTTTCCTCTAGTCTCTGGGAGCACTTGTGTCACTTGCACATGCTGTAACACAAAATCTCACACACTTAATTAGGGACAAACTGAAATATATATTTAAAAATGAAAGTTAATACATCAAAGCAAACATAAAATTTCTCCAAACATTTGATAATCCCATTGGGATCACTTGTGCAAAATACAAAAATCTAAAGGTAGATCAGCTGGAGATGGACCTGTGTTGTCTTCAGGACAGATGCTGGGGAGTTATGTGAGCTTGTGCTTGATGAATGTGGTTCCATCTCAATGATTAAAATGTGCTATGCATGAAGATTTTATGGAGTCTAGCCAAGTCCTCAATGAGAAAGGATAACTTTTAGTACATTCAGAATGTAGGAAATAATTTTACTCTTGAGAAATGGAAGGACATATACAGATATCTCTTTCCAGTCTCTGTCATCTTTTATGTCTCAGCAGACAAAAGCTCCACAGTCATGTTTTCTTCTTGCTCTCTCTCCCTCGTTTTTGTTAGCATTACTTGTCTGTCTCTTACTCTCTGTCTTCTCTCTGTCTCTCTCTCTGTTTGTTTGTGTGTGTGTGTGTGTGTCTGTGTGTGTGTCTGTCTGTCTAGCTCTGTACTCTGTATCTCAGTTAGTCTGTGTCTGTCTCTGCCTGGAACTCATTATGGTGACAAGGCTAGCCTCCAAGACATAAGACTCACATGTAAGATGTGTATGGAGATTAAAAGTGTTTACTACCAGACCTTTCAGAAGAGCTGTTGCTTAGCCCATTGAAAGCCCTAGATGCAGTTATCAGAACTGTGAAAGAGTAATCTACAGAAAGAATGAAAAGAGTGCCCAGGAAGAAGCCAAATTGTTGTATGGTGTACTGAACAAGAATAGAATGTATGCTTGAGGCTTCTCTACATTTTGAGACATCACTGGGTTAAGAACTAATGACAATATAAATCAATTATTTTTTGTTTTAAAATTGGAAGATTTATACTACTGGAAGATGCAGATACATCACTTTTTAGCACATTCCCAAACGATGTTCCCATATGCCAAAATGACACTTGCTCAACAATGCTCATAGCAGGTTTATTTCTAATATGAATTGGAAGCAAACTATATGACCCTCAACTGAAAAATGGATACAGAAAATGTAGTACATCTACACAATGGACTACTATTTAGAGATTATGAAACAAGTATATCAGGAATTTTGCAAAAAAACAGATTCAAATAGAAAACATGATAGTGAGTGAGGTAACCCAGACACTCCAATACATGTATGCTATGTACATGTATGATAATGAGTTACTTTGCAATGGCTCAGCAAATAAAGTTGATGCCTGCATCAGCATCAGTACCTGACTTTAGTCTCTAAAAGGAGGGTGCTGATTCCATAAAATATACACTTGACCTCCATGGTAGTTCCATGGAATGATCTCATGTACCAAATCCCAAAACTAAGAAGGATGCTTAGGTTTTATTTTTTTTAACTAAAACAAAAATCTGTCTTCAGTACCAGAGAATCTATTGCCTTTTGCTAGCTTCTATGTGCTTCATCCAACCACATAGTACACGAATGTTAAATACAAGCAGGCAGACACTCATTCATATAATGGAAACAAAAAGAAAGAATGTTAGTACTTTTCAATTAAATCTGCATTCAGAAATTGTTTCATAGGCCAGCTCTGAGGAGGCAGAGACAGTTGGATCTCTGAGTTCAAGATCAACCTCTTCTACAATTCAGAGAAAAATAGATGCTACACATAGAGATCCTGTTTCAAAACAAAAATTAACCCCAAATCCCAACAACAACAACAACAACAAGAGCAACACCAACATTAAATTCAACAGTAACACACAACAAGAAACAAACAAATAAAAAATCCAAAGTAAAACTAGAACAATAAAGTTTACATGTGAAATGGTGGGTATCATTATGGCATTTTCCTAAATATTTAAAATTAACTTTGTTCATATTCATAGAGAATCTCCACTTACCTTCCTGTGCCTCCTGGTAGCTCTGCCACAATGCTAAGAGTTCATTTTGCAGCATTAAGTAGTTTTCTCACTTATGCACAACATTTCCAAGTTAGGAGAAAACGTGGACAATTTTCTAGATACTGCATAACAAAGTTAAATCAGCCTTAAGTAAACTATCTAAACAGACCCATAAACCTTAAGGAAATAGTAGTACTCATTAAAATTCTACAAACAAAAAGAAGCACAGGGACAGATGGTTTTAGTGCAAAATTCTATCAAACTTTCAAAGAAGACCTAATGCTAGCAGTCCTAACACAATTCCACAAAATAAAAGCAGAAGAAACACTACCTAATTCATTTCATGAAATCACATTTACACTGATCCGTAAGCCACACAAAGACCCAACAAAGAACGAGGATTTTAGACCAATTTTCTTATGAATGTTGATGCAAAACTACTCAATAAAATTCTGACAATCCAAATCCAAGAACATACCCAAAGGATCATACACAATAATCAGATAGGTTTCATCCCTGGGATGCAGGGTATGGTTCAATATACTGAAACCCATCAATGTAATCCCCTATATAAGAACTCAAAGAGAAAATTCACACGTTCATCACATTAGATGCTGAAAAATCCTATGATAATATACAACACAGCTTCATGTTAAAAGTCTTGGAGAGATCAGGAATTGAAGGCACATACCTGAACCTAATAAAGGCAATAGAGAGCAAATCAGCAGCCAATATGAAATTAAACTGAGTGAAACTTGAAACAATCTCATTAAAATCAGGGACAAGATAAGGCTGCCTACTTTCTTTCTTTTTTTTTTAAAATAAAATACTGGAAATTCTAGCTAGAGCAAATAGACAACAAAATGAAGTCACTGGGATACAAATTGTAAAGGAGAAATTCTAGGTATTACTATTCGTGGATGATATGATAGTAAACGTAAATGACAGCCAAAATTCTGCCAGAGAAATCCCAGACTGAAAAACAGCTTCAACAATGGGGGTAGATATAAAATTAATTCAAACTAACCAGTAGCTTCCCTTTATAAACAGGATAAAATGGCTGAAAAAGACATTAGGGAAATAACACCCTTCACAATAGTCAAATAATATAAAATATCTTGGTGAAACTGCAACCAAGTACATGAAAGATCTGTATGAGATTAATGCCAAGTCCCTGAAAAAAGAAATTGAAGATGATCTCAGAGGGGGAAAAGCTCTATGATGCTTATGGAATTGTAGGATTACTATAGTAAAATGGTTATTTTACCAAATGCAATCCCCAGAAAAGTCCAATTCTTTGTAAATAGTGAAAGAGCATTTCTTGACTTCATATGGAATAACAAAATAACCCAGCACTGCAAAACAATCCTGAACCATAAAAAAAAAAAAACCTTTTTTGAGAATCACTATCCCTCACCTCAAGGTCTACTAATGATCAATAGTGGATAAAAACCACACGGTATTGATAAAGAGACAGACTAGTTGATGAATGGAATAGAACCAAAGACCCAAAAATATACACACATAACTATGGACAATTGATCTTTGACAAAGAAGCCAAAAACTTACAGTGGAAAAAAGAAAGCATCTTCTACAAATGGTGGTGGTCTAACCTGAAGTCTGCCAGGAGCAGAATGTAAATTGATCCATTTCTATCTCTTTATACAAAGCTCACATCCAAGTGAATTAAGGACTTCCACATAAAACAAGATACTTTGAAACTAATATGTCAGAAAGTGGGAAATAGCCTTGAACACATTTGCACAGGGGAAGGTTTTCTGAATTGTACACCAATGGGTTAGACTCTAAGGTCAACAATTGACAATGGGACCTCATGAAACCGTAATACTTCTATAAGGCAAAGGACACCATCAATAGGACAAAACAGCACCCAATTGTTTGGGGAAAGATCTTTACTAACCTTACATTTAATAGAGGTCAAACATCCAAAACATACAAAGAACTCAAGAAGATAGACTCTAGCAAAGCAAATAAACCAATTAAAAATGTGATACATATCTAGACAGATAACTCTCATCTGAGGAACCTGGAATGGCCTAGAAGCCATTGGACTTAAGCAAATGGTCAAAGTCCTTAGTCATTAGAGAAATGCAAATAAAAATGACTCAGGGATTCTACTTTATACCAATTAGGATGGCTAAGATCAAAAATTCAGGTGACAACAGATACTGGGGAGAATGTTGAGAAAAAGGCACATTCTTCCATTGCTTGTGGGATTGTAAACTGGTACAAACACCTTGGAAATCAATTTGGTGGTTCCTCAGAAAACTGAGAATAATTGTACCTGAAGACCCAGCTATACACCTTCTGGGCATATACTCAAAGATGTTCCACCTTACCACAAGGGCACATGCTCTGCTATGTTCATAGCAGCCTTATTTAAAATAGCCAGAAGCTGGAAACCACTCAGACCTCCCTCAATGGAAGAATGGAATTAGAAATTGTGGTATATTTACAGAATGGACACACACCAGGTACAACCTCAGTATGATCATATGGGTCTTATTACTCTGTCCTGTGTACTCTTGTCCTAGGGGCAGCTCTGGATTTCTGCCTGTCACCAAATAACTGTAGCTGACAACAGTGCACTCACACAATCCCACATTGATGGAGACACTCATCAGTCTACAGTTCTGTCATTTGAGGAAACAAACTAATGGGGTGAACTGGGAGCTCACTATCATCCCATGGTAACTCAACCCGGGCATAGGTTTCTTGCCCTCCAACTTATTTTCCCTACTTTCTGCATTTTGCTCTTGCTTAAAAGTTCTTTTGTTTACTAGCATTAGAAGCCTTTCTTTGGGATTCCAGCATATACTGAAGAGCACTTGAGACATTTACCTGCATGGACTGAATACTGACTCTTGGAGTTTTAGTTGGTAGTCAACCATTGTTGGATTAACTATACCATAGCCTGTAAGCTGTTCTAATAAATCCATCCACTTGCTTACCACATGGCATTGACCATCCTAAAACTCCCTAGATAAACTTCGCTGTCATCTAACTCACAGATCCACGTGCTTCTGCCTCACACATTAGTGACTAAGTGGATGCATCATCATTCCTTTTATAAACTTCTTCTTTAAAAACTTCTATTTAATTACTCTCCATGGTACTTAGTTTCTAAAAGGATTTTTCATATGTCCCTATGATCCTGATGCTTCAGTCTCCAGATATGCTGGGATTATAGGCATTTGCCAAAAGGTCTTGTTCTTCCTTTGTCTAACACTAGTTTCATGTCCTTGATTCTTCTCATTATTTTGGTTTTATTTTTCTTCTGATGTATGGACTCAATTCACAGTTCAGACAGGTCTTGAACTCCTGATTCTCCTGCCTCTATGTCTTGTATACTTGGATTAAGAACATGTGTCAACATGCTGGGCTTTCTATATCTTAACTCAGGTATTTTGGAGGTCATTCCATGTCGGTTTATGTTAAGTAGTCTGATATAATATGGTATCTTTCAGCCTTGGAGTGACTTTATTTTAGAAAAACAGTTTACTCAATTTATGTTCAAATACTGGGGCTGAATAATTGGTCCGATATGTGAGTAAACCAATAACTTCAGTGATACATGAAACACTGCCACCCACGAGCTTAGGAAATTGAAATGGGAATATACAGGTTGTTGGGCAATGTACAGAGATAATTTTAAATTTTCCTGAGCAAATTTTGCTATTTTGAGAAGTGTTTAACTCTTTGGACCTGGAATTCACTATGTAGACACAGCTGGCCTGAAAAGATCGACAGGCCTCTATCTTCAAGTGCTGAACTGAAAGACATGTGCACTATATTGTTCTCATGTATAGGTTTGTCTTGAATTTAAAGGCTCACAACTTCAAGCACTTTCTTGATGGTTAGGTGTTTCTTCTCTAACTGAGGCCAGACCAGTAGTCCTCTGCTGTATGTGTATTAAGGATCTCACAATAGCTGGTGTATCCTGCAGAGTTGGTGGCTCATAGTCTGAGAGTAATTCGGGAACCAAGTCAGTTGAGACTGCTTGTCTTCCCACTGGGCCACCCTCCACTTCTGCTTCTTCCAGATTTTCCCTAATTCAACCAAAGGTCTTCCTGCTTTCTGACCATTGGTTAGGTGCTAGTTCAGCTGCTTGTTGGGCCTCTCAGAGGGCAGCCATGCTAAGCTCCTGTCTACAAGCACATCACAGTATCAGTAATAGTGTCTGGACCCTGGGCCTCCCCTTGAGCTAAGTCCCAAATTGGGCCTGTCACTGGACCTTCTTTCTCTTATGCTTTTCTCCATTTTTGTCCCCAAGTACCTTCAGACAGGAACAATTCGGTGTCAGAGCTTTTGACTGTGGGAAGGCAACCCCATCCCTCCACTTAATGTCCTGTGCCTCCACTGGAGGTGTATTATACAAGTTCCTCTCTCCAATGTAGAGTACTTCGTCCAAGGTCCCACCCTTTGTGTCTTGAGAGTCTCTCACCTTCCAGGTCTTCAGTACATTCTAAATGGCCCCCATGCCTTCTGAGGTTTCTTGTTTCGAGTTTTCTGCTGCCCCCTAGGGCTTCAGTCCTTTTCTCCTCAACAAATACCTGGTCATATTCTGCCTTTCCCCTTCCTGTCCTTTTTTCCCACCCAGTTCTCTCTCTCTCCCTGTGAATGTAGGACAACAAAACACATCAGAGAGCTCAGAGTTGAGAATTATCCTGACTGGGCTTGGATTGTGACCGTAATCTGAGAAAGTATACATTTCTTCATGCATATCTGATTCATTCTAGCTAGGACAAAAAATGATTGAATGGGTGGATTGAGAGATGTGGCTACGTAGGGCAGGTGAGAGGGGGAAGGAGTATATAAGAACTCAAAAGGGTGCACAAGACAGTCTGAACCTTGGAGTCTGGTGTGACTGGCTGACTTTGCTGAGGTTGTAGATTCTGAGAGCAGTGTCCAAAAAAGGTAAGTCATTTATGCCCATCAGGACACCCCTTCTGACTTGGCTTGACAGTGTCCATTTCATCTTAATGTCTTTTTGTGTGGTTGTTTCTGTGCATGCTTTCTTTCTTTCTTTCTTTCTTTCTTTCTTTCTTTCTTTCTTTCTTTCTTTCTTTCTTTCTTTCTTTCTTTCTTTCTGTGGTTATTTTGAAGCAGCCAACCTCATTTAGCTCAGGATAGCCAGAAGTCCATATGTAGGCAAGTGTCATGAAACACTAAATTTTCAGCCTCTGCCTCCTGAGACCTGAGGCTGCCCTGCCCTGCTTGTGTATAGTGGGCTAAAACCTCATGTCCTGATCTACTTTAATATACTTTACAAAACTTTTAATTCAAAGTGAATACAGATTGATAAATTGACAATGAAGAAAATTCTACAGAGAGCACAAGTCTGTAAGCACCAAGAGAGCATCAAATTGACAATCGGAAGCCTTCAGTCTCGTATTTGTTTGTTTCTTTGATTGACTGATTTTTTTCTTACTAACATTATATCTAGCCAGTGACACACTCCCATTCACCCCCTCCCACAACTCTTCCTCTACTCCCCTCTTCTTCTGCTCTTAGTGGGTGTGCCTTTATCGGGTATCCCCAGACCCTCACACATCAAGTCTGTGAGAGTAGGTACTCCTTCCCACACTGTGGTACAACAAGGCAGATCAGCTAGAAGAATATTTTCCACATACAGGCAAAAGCCTTCTGAATATATTGCTTTTCCATATGTTTGGAACCTATATGTAATCAAGCTGCATTAAAGCTATATAGGTTGGGTGAGCCCTAGGTCTTGTTCCCATATGTTCTTTGGTTGCTGGTTCAGTCTCTGAGAAACCCAAGTGTCCATGTTATTTGACAGTGTGTGTCTTCCTATGTAGTTCCTATTCTCTTCAAAGCCTGCAAACCCCTATACTTTCATAAGAGTCTCCAACCTCCATCCACTCTTTGTTATGTGGGTTTCTGAATCAACTTCTGGCTGGAGCCTCTCAAAGGATAGACATTCTAGACTCCTCTCTGAAATCATAACAGAGCATCATCAATAATGTCAGGGACTGGCATTCCTCCATGGGAATGGTCTCATGTTGGTCTTGTTGTTATATAGCTAATTCCTCAGTCTCTGTTCCGTCCACAGTCCTGGCATTTCTTGTAGAAAGGATAAATTTTGTACACAGGATAAACTTTTGTAGGGGGCTTAATGTCTCTATTTCTCCACTGGGGTTCCTGGCATGTTAACGAGGGGGCCTCTTCAGGTTCAATCTCTCTAAAGGTGAGAGTAACAGGAAAGGTCAACCTTACTGATTACTTCCAAACTGCCTTATCTCCATTCTGTATGATTCTGGAGATACTGACAAGTATCCACCACAGTCATCTGTGGATTTCTATCCATTCTCATTGTGATCGGGCCATGTCTCCTATCTCTGTCTATACCCTACGAATTAGGCCCTCCCATCTCCTCTTCCACCCCATTACCCTGTTAATTTTTTGTTAAGTTGTCTTTGTGTAGCTGAGGCTGTCCTTCAACTGTACAGGGAGCATACAGGATTTTAAGTCAGTGAGATCACTGTCTGTCTCTTTCTTTTTCTGTCACTGTCTGTCTCTTTCTCTGTCTCTCTTTTCACTCTGTCACTCTCTATCTCTCTGTCTCTCATTGTACCTCCCTGTCTCTCTGTCTCTGCCACTGTCTCCCCCTTTTTCACCCTCTCTTTCTCTCTCACACTCTTTCTCTCTGGCTCACTCTAGTCTATCTTTGATTTGATTTGATTTGATTTGATTTGATTTCTGTACCATGTGGGGAAAATTAAAAAAGGCCGCCACAGCGGCGCAAGCCCGCCG
>NW_021618430.1:35296-42904 GCF_004785775.1 Grammomys surdaster | reverse complement strand
GTCCTTGGTTCCAAAAAGGTTTATTGACATGACGGATAATAGATGGATCTAGGCGTATCCCCCAAAAACTCAGGGCCGTCCCGAGTTATATAGGGAGGGAGAAAGGGGGAGGATTAGGGGAGGATCTGGGGGGAGGAATGTTTAATTTGCTCTGCCCTCTGGCCTTCATTAGTATGTAAATCTCTAAGGCCTGAGGCCTATCGCCTGGGTGACTCTATGGAGATCTGTGACTGTTTTTCAGGATCTTAGGTGATGGGAGGGACCGAACTCCTGCCGGTTCTCATGAGGAATTCCACAGAGAATCTCGGGGTTCTAAGTACCTGCTCAACCATGACCCAGGATACCCTTATGCAGTCCCACAGTACCAGCTTTGTCTTTGAAAGCTGTACCTTTAAAAAAAAAAAGCAGTATTTAAGGCATATAGCACATTAATATCTGCAAAAAACACATTCAGTTGTTATTGTATTACTTTAGGTATATATATTTTCCCTGCTTATGTGTTAGCATGCACTATCCTCAATATGCAGAAGACAGTGATAGAGCTCCTATAATTGGAGTTGTAGATGGTAATGAGCTGATATGTGGAAGCTAGGAAAGGAACACTGGTCTAGTGGAAGAGGAGCTCTGCTGGAAAAGTCAGAGCTATCCACACAGTCCCTGAAATGTTTTGAACTCATCTCCTGAAATGATTTCATTAAAGGCAAAGCTAGTACAGAAACCAAATCAAATGAAATAAAGATAGATGTGTGTGTGTGTGTGTGTGTGTGTGTGTGTGTGTGTGTGAGAGAGAGAGAGAGAGAGAGAGAGAGAGAGAGAAACAAAATGGAAGAAAAAAAGGAGGGAAAGGGAGAGAGGGGAGTCAAGAGAGAGACAAATAGGGACAATGAGAGACAGAGATAGAGAGTAACAGAGAGAAAAAAGAGACAGAGAAGGATATAAGAAGGAGACAGACAGACACCTACAAATAGACAGAAGCAGAGAGAATGATAGAATCAGAGATAGAAACAGAAAGGATGACAAAGATAAAAAAAACAGAAATATACTCAGTGTTAGTACACTGACTTGCTGAATTGTTTTTCATTTATTGGTCTTCCCTATCCTGTCTGGAGTTCAAATCATACTGGAAACACCCTATCTCACATCACCACACTCAATCTTGTTACTGAATTGTTTTTAATTTATCGGTCCTCCCTTTCCTGTCTGGAGTTCTAATGATACTGGAAACACCCTATCTCACATCACCACACTCAATCCTGTTACTGAGACCTACCTGTCAGTTCAGGCTACCTAATCATTCCAGAGAGACCTGAGAGAAATGTTGAAGATTAATGTGGGAGAAGAAAAAACATCACAGAGCTCAGAGTTGGAGAAGTATCCTGGTTGGGTTTAGATTGTTACCAAAGTGTCAGATTTCAAACATTCCACATGAGGATCTGATTCACTCTAGCTAGGTCAAAATAAGATTAGATGGGTGGAGTCTTCATCATCCTATCAGGTGGCAGCTTTGGCCTGAGAGGTGTGGCTATAAAGAGGAGGTGTGAGGGGGAAGAAGTATACAAGGACTCCAATGGCTGCACAAGACCCTATGAGCATTGGAGTCTGGAGTGAATGCCTGACCTTGCTGAGGTTGGACCTTCTGAGAGGACTGTCCAAAACAGGTAAGCCATTTATATCTATCAGGACACCACCTCTGATTGGCTTGACAGTGTCCATTTCATCTTAATGTTTTTTGTGTGTTTGTTTCCTTGCATGCCTGCTTCCTTTGTGTGGTTATTTTGAAGCAGCAAACCTTATTTAGCCCAGGATAGCCAGAAGTCCATATGTAGCCAAGTGTCATGAAATACTAAATGTTCAGCCTCTACCTCCTGAGGCTGCACTGCCCTGCTGGTGTATAGTGGATTAAGGAGGCAATATTCAAGGACTCAGTCACAGCGAACAAACACCTCATGTCCTAATCCACTCTAAGATACCTTACAAAAATTGTAATTCAAAGTAAACATACATTTATCAAATGACAAGGAAGAAAATTCTATATGGAAGAACACCTGGGTGTGAGTTCTTGGAAACTATCAAACTGACAATTTTAAGTATTCGATCTGTTTTTTTTTTGATTAATTGATTGATTGATTTTTACTTTCTAACTCCCACACACTAACTCCTCCCTCATTACTTCCCCTACTCCTATCTTTCTTATCTGACTGGGTGGGTCCTTCCTGGATATATTCCAACCCTGTCATATCACCTCTGTGAGATTTGGTGCTTATTCTCCTGCTGTGGTCCATAAGGCAGAGCAGCTAAAAGAATATATCACACATATGGTCATCTGCCTTTGAGATAGACTGCTTAACCATTGTTTGGTCCTATGTGTAACCAAGCTACATTAAAGCTACATATGTGTGGAAGTCCTAGGTCCTGTCTCTGTATGTTCCTTCGATGGTGGTTCAGTCTCTGAGAGCCCCAAGGGTTGGCAATGTTAATCTTCCTGTGGAATTCCTGTCCCTTTCGAGGCCTGCAGACCTACCCCCTGTTCTTCCATAAGAGTCCCCAAGATCCATTCACTGTTTGTCTGTTGGTCTCTGAGTCAGCTGCTGGGTAGAGCCCCTCAGAGAATAGGAATTGTAGCCTCATGTCTGCAAGCATAACACAGTATCATTAATAATGTCAGGAGTTGGTGCTTGTCCATGGGAATGGTCTCTTGTTGGGATCATTGTTATTTCCCTATTCCTTCAGTCTCTGTTCCAAGAAATCTTCCATTTCTTCCTTTTCTTGCACATATGTATAAAGAATTAAAATCCAATTTTCAGAATAATTCACATTATTTGTCTACAAGATAAATTCTGAACAGGTCTCTCTAATGAAGGCAGAAAACGTTTACACAAATCTCATTTATGTTAGTTGTAGACTTTAATACAGAGTAATGTGCCTGAGAACTGAGAATAAGGCTCATGACATTCTCTCCACTCTCCTTTGCTCCATATTCGAAACAAAACCTGCCTTCTGATTAACTGCTTGTATCCCAAACTGATCGTGCCTGGGATTATTTTTAATGTCTCTATTGTTAGAGTTCTCTTTCTGAAAGTGAAAAATTGACACTAGACTGAGAGTCCAGAGCCCACTGAGTGTACTATTCAACACTATCAACTCTTATTTGATTATTGAATCATGTATAAGTAAATTGATTGAGGTGTATTTGTTTTGGGCAAAGATTTTTTATTGGGTATTTTCTTTATTTACATTACAAATGTTATTCATTTTTAGTTTCACCCTTGGAAATTCCCTATCTTATCCCCCTTTCTGCCTTCTATCAAGGTGTTTCTCCACCCAACCACACATTCCTGCCTCCCTGCCCTCGAATTCGGCTACACTGGTCCATTGTGCCTTTACAGGGCCAAGGGCTTATCCTCTCACTGATGTCCAACAAGGCCATCTTCTGCTACATATGTGGCTGCAACCATGAGTTTCTCCATGTGTACTCCTTGGCTGGCGGTTTTGTCCTGGGGAGCTCTGGGTGACTTGTTTGATTGATATTGTTGTTCTTCCTTTGAGGTTACAAACCACTTCTAGTCCTTCAGTACTTTCTCTAACTCCTCCACTGGATACCTCATGCTCATCCAAATGGTTGCTAGAATCCACTTCTTTATTTGTCAGGCTCTGACAGAGCCTCTTTGGAGACAACTACATCAGGTCCCTGTCAGCATGGACTTCGTGGCATCCACAATAGTGTTTACATTTGGTGACTCTATATAAGATGGATTCCTTGGTGTGGCCATCTTGATGCACTTTCCTTCAGTCTCTGCTCTGAAACTTCAACTCTCACCAATCCTCTTGCCTCAGATATGGGACTGTAGCCAGCCTGGCAATAGGAAATATGGCCATGGCAACTCTTGTCCTTTTTCCTCAACTCTGTGCCTTGCATAGAACCATTAGTTTACATTTTAAAAGGTATTCCCCAAAGTCCTTTCCTTTTTAAGGGGGCTTCCTCTTCTTGAGGCTCCATACCAGGGCCAGCTCTCAAGTCATTTGCCTTACATAATTATAAAGCCCAATTAAAATGAAATGCCTCATTCTCACATGGAATTTACCTTTTACCTTTATAAGAAGCCTTCTGCTTATAGGTTAGCCATTTTGTCTCTTCTTTATCCTGACACAGTTCTTTGCTCCTGCCCTGTCCCCAGGGACCAACAATCCATTACCCTATCCCTTGTACCTTTTCTATTCTATCTTGTCTTCTATCTTTTATCACTGTCCTTTTCCCCTTAAACTTTGTCCCTCTGGGGCACATAGGACTTTGTGCTTCGAATTTGGTCTTAGGGTATGTTAGGTTTACTCTGAAGATACCAACATAATGATTCATTCCTGACTCCAGCCAGAAACATCTTTCATTCTGTATGGGCATCTGTCCAAAAAACTCATGGTTTTAAATTGTCTTTGACTATTCATAGAATATCATTAAGAACAACCTGGTACTTTTTTTTAAATAAAATAGCCTGGCATGGAGGAGTATATATTTAATTTCATCTTTCCAGTGGGCTCTATAGTGGAAAATTAGAGCCTTTACAAGCCAGTGAGGCAGAGCCCCTGGGCATTAGGTGCAGAGACAGTGGTCAGCCTGGATATTAATGAAATGAACTATAGAATGTAAGGTGACTGTGAGAAGTTCCATAAAGAACATCCTCTTCTCCTCAGCCTACTGTGAGTCACCTCAATATCTTAAAGAAGCTACACTACACTCGAAGGTTGGGAATCCCCCACAAGGACCTGTCACAGGGAACCAGGGCATGATGTTAGGACATATTTCTCTGCCTAAGGAGTGAAGCTTTTCTTAATCAACATAAATGGATATTATCCAAAAAGTTCAGAATATCAATGATATACGTCACAGACTATTTAAGAAAGTTTAAATAGAAAAAAGTTCCAGGTATGGATACCTGAAACCCACTTTGAAGTGAGACGAAATAATAATGAAAGGCAGAGGGAGGGAGGAAATTGGTTGTGAGAGAGGAAGGAGGAGGTCAATAGGAGGGGCAGGAACAAAAGGACTGTCCAGAAAAATGCCAGAACAGAAGGGCCAAACAGAAGGCCAGAAGAATGAAGTCAAATATGCAGCATTGGGGAGGCTATTATCACTCAACGGAGCTGACATTTGCAGAAACGCTCTACAGTGTGAGATGGAACTGGAAGAAACCACCTCTAGTAGATAAGCATGGCTATCATTTAAGGGATAGAGTCACCCATCCGTCTCATAATTTTTAACCCAGAATTGTTCTGATCTAGAGGAAATACAGGGACAAAAATAGAACAGAGACAGAAAGAAAGGCCAGACAGTGGATGACTCAATTTAGGAACCATCCCATGCTCAGTCACTAAACCTTGATATTACTGCTGGTATTTTGTGCTTGCATACAGGAGCCTAATATGGCTGACCGCAGAAAGGATATGCCAGCAAGTGACTGAAACAAATTAAGATCCTTACAGTCAATCTTTGGATTGAGGTTGGAGATCAATATGAAAGAGTTAGAGGAAGGACTGAAGGGGAAGAAGAGGATTGCAACCCCATAGGATGAACAACAGTGTCAACTAACCAAGAGCCCTGAGAGGTTCCAGAGACTAAGTCAAAATCCAAGGATCATACAGGGGCTGGCTTGTGGCTCCGGGCATATGTGTAACAGAGAACCACCTTGTCTGGCCTCTCTGGGTGTAGATGCACTTAATTATGGAGAAATGTGATGCCCCAGGAAAGAGAAATAGTGGTAGGGTGTGGTAGGGGTTGATTGAAGGAGGGTTTGGTTGTGGAGCACCCTCTCAGAGGTGAAGGGATGATGTGGTGAAGAACTTTGTAAAGAGTACTGGGAAGGGGGGCTATTGGGAGCCAACACCTAGCCGAAAGCGGCTATATTCTTTGCAGCCATCTTGAGCCATATACCCTTACAAGAGATTGTTTTCAACAGCCCGCAACAGCTCAACACACTCTGATAAACATCTTGTTTTTCCCACATATCTTGTTTTGCTGTTTAGTGTCACCTGTAGCTAGGTGCACGTGATATCCACGCTGCAAGGCACATGAAGTACTGCCTTCAGTTGTCCTTCTCCACGAGGGCAAGGCACATGGTAAAGGGTATAAATACCCAGAATTTCCTTTCAATAAACGAGACATGAAGAGACTTGATCAGACTCTCTGTCTTGTCTCCATTCTTCACTTCACTGTCCCCACTCTCTCTCTCTTGCTAGGCCCTTACCCACAGACCTGAGCAGCAGAACAGGCCATTACAAAGTGGCTCCCGAATGTGAAGCAGCTCAGGCAGCTACAGGGAGCAACTTTTGGAAAGTAAATAAATAAAATGATTTAATAAATTTAAAAACAAAACAAACAAAGAAACAAAAGACATGATGACCCACACTTGTCATCCAACACCCAGGAGGCAAAGGCAGAAGTAGCTGGATTGCTGTGTTAGTGGTTTTCCTGGTCTAAATAAGGAGTTCACAGTCCATCAGTCTATCAAACCAGACCATTAGTGGAATAAAATGCGTGTATAAGTGACTAAACTAATTATGATTAAGTTGATTGATGGTAAAATATGCTTTTAATCCCAGCACCCAGGAGGCAAAAGTAGCTGGAGTACTCTGTTACTGGCCATCCTTGTCAAAATAGGGAGTTCCTAGTCAACTGTACATCAAGCCCAACGATACCTGGAATAAAATGAGAGTATTAATGACTAAATTAATTATGATTAAGCAGGACAGTGGTAGAACATGCCTTTAATCACAGCACCAGGAAGGCAGAGGCATGCAGATCTCTGTGGGATTGAGTCTACCCTGGTCTACAGAGCTAGTTTCAGACAGCAAGAACTACACATAGAAATCCTGTCGTGGAAAACAAGATTTTATTTTCTTTTGCCAAGGTGTGATGATAGTGAGATGCCAAGTCTTGTAAGCTCAAACTTAATTTTAGAGAACCTGACCTAAGTTTGAACTCAGATAAATTAACAGGCTGGTATCTAGCATTTGTTTCTAATTTGCCCCAATGGAACTCAAGTCTAGGTCCAGTCTACAGGTTAAAGCCACCAAAAGTCCAGCATCTCCAGGTTGAACACCAACAAGACCAGCATCTCCAGGTTTAACCCCAACAAGACCAGCATCTCCAAGTTGCACCCCCAACAAACCATTATCTCCAGGTTATTTCTCTAACAAACTTGTACCCCAGGTTACAAGTACACCCCTTTCCGGAAGACCACCAGTGCAGAGGAGAACAGAAGTTAAGTTTATGATATTATTCCCAACCAATTATGTTAAAGGCAATAGTAGCATTCCAATTAGATGCTTGCACACCTACTCCCTGCTTGCTGCTTAGTATAAAACTTGCCCTGATAGACATTCATGGTTCCCCTCTCTACCAAAACCATCCTGCCTAGGATACAGACCCTGCTGTGATTTGCATCAGATTGGCTCCTGTGTGTTTTTTGGGGGATCACTAACATTTCTCTGGCACAAGAATACACTTAGAAAAGAAAGTGAAAGATCTGTATGAAAAGGACTTCAAGTCTCTGAAGAAAGTATTTGAAGGCCTTCCTCCCCTGCCTGGTCCTGTGGGCTGGGGCAGACACAGAGTTG
>NW_021618430.1:28623-35286 GCF_004785775.1 Grammomys surdaster | reverse complement strand
GCTGGGGCAGACACAGAGTTGGTCTGCTCCTGTCCTGTGGAGATACTAACTCCAGAGTCATCCTAGAGGAGCCACTGCACTCAGAGCAGCTGAGGAGCCACTGTACTCAGAGCAGCTGACACTGAGTTGATCTACTCCTGTCCTGGGGAGATACTGACTCCTGAGTCATCCTAGAGGAGCCACTGCACTCAGAGCAGCAGACACCAAGATTAGGATCATAAGACTACAGAGACATCTGGACTCTGAGGAGCTCTGCAACAAGCAAGATAACTGGAAATACAGACTCCAGTCTTACACAGTGAGGGCAGGCAACTCTAGAGTTAACCAGATGGCGAAAGGCAAGCACAAGAACATAAGCAACAGAAACCAAAGTTTCTTGGCATCATCAGTACCCAGTTCTCCCAATATAGCAAGCCCTGAACACCCCATCACACCTGAAAAGCAGGATTCAGAATTAAAATCACTTCTCATGATGATGATAGAGGATTAAAAGAAGGAATTAAGTAACTCCCTTAAAGAAATACAGGAGAGTACAAGTAAACAGATAGAAGCCCTTAAAGAGGAATCACAGAAATCCCTTAAGGAAATGAAAGAAAACACAAAGAAGGAATTAAACAAAAACATTCAGGATCTGAAAATGGAAATAGAAACAATAAAGAAAGCTCAAAGGGAGACAACCATGGAAATAGGAAACATAAGAAAGAGATCAGGAGTCATAGACGCAAGCATCACCAACCGAATACAAGAGATAGAAGAGAGAATCTCAAATGCAGAAGATACGGTTGAAAATATTGACACAGTTGTCAAAGAAAATGCAAAATGCAAAAAACTCCTAACTCAAAACATCCAGGAAATCCAGGACACAATGAGAAGGCCAAACCTAAGGATAATAGGTATAGATGAGAATGAAGAGTCCCAACTTAAAGGGACAGTAAATATCTTCAACAAAATTATTGAGGAGAACTTCCCTAACCTAAAGAACAAGATGCCCATAAACATACAAGAAGCCTACAGAACACCAAATAGAATAGACCATAAAAGAAATACCTCCCGTCACATAATAATCAAAACATCAGATGCACAAAACAAAGAAAAAATACTAAAAGCAGTAAGGGAAAAAGGTCAAGTAACATACAAAGGCAGACCTATAAGAATTACACCAGACTTCTCACCAGAGACTATAAAAGCCAGAAGAGCCTGGACTGACATCATACAGACCCTAAGAGAACACAATTGCCAACCCAGATTACTATACCCAGCAAAACTCTCAATCACTATAGATGGTGAAACCAAGATATTCCATGACAAAACCAAATTTGCACAATATCTTCCCACAAACCCAGCACTTCAAAGGATAATTGATGGAAAACACCAACACAAGGAGGGAAACTACAACCTAGAAAAAGCAAGGAAGTAATCTTCCAACAACCCCAAAAGAAGATAACTATACAAACATAACTTTACCTCTATTAGCAAAAATAACAGGAAGCCACAATCATTTTTCCTTAATATCTCTTAACATCAATGGTCTCAACTCCCCAATAAAAAGACGCAGACTATCAGACTGGATACACAAACAAGACCCAGAATTTTGCTGCATACAAGAAACGCACCTCAGTGACAAAGACAGACACTACCTCAGAATAAAAGGGTGGAAAACCATTTTCCAAGCCAATGGTCCCAAGAAACAAGCTGGAGTAGCCATTCTAATATCAAATAAAATCGACTTTCATCCAAAATTAATCAAAAAAGATAAGGAAGGACACTTCATATTCATCAAAGGAAAAATCTACCAAGGTGAACTCTCAATTCTGAACATCTACGCTCCAAATGCAAGGGCACCTACATACATAAAAGAAACTTTACTAAAGCTCAAAACACACATTACACCTCACACAATAATAGTGGGGGATTTCAACACCCCACTCTCAGCAATGGACAGATCATGGAAACAGAAACTAAACGGAGACACTTTGACATTAACAGAAGTTATGAACCAAATGGACTTAACAGACATCTATAGAACATTTCATCCTAAAACAAAAGAATATACCTTTTTCTCAGCACCTCATGGTACCTTCTCCAAAATAGAGCATATAATTGGTCACAAAGCAGGCCTCTACAGATACAAAAAGATTGAAATAATCCCTTGCATCTTATCAGATCACCACGGAATAAGCCTGGTCTTTAATAATGACAAAACCAATGGAAAACCCACGTGCACATGGAAACTGAACAACTCTCTACTCAATGATGACTTGCTCAAGGAAGGAATAAAGAAAGAAATTAAAGACTTTTTAGAATTCAATGAAAATGAGGACACATCATACCAAAACTTGTGGGACTCCATGAAGGCAGTGCTAAGAGGAAAACTCATAGCTCTAAGTGCCTACAAAAAGAAACTGGAAAGAGCACACACTAACAAGTTGACTGCACAACTAAAAGCTCTAGAACAAAAAGAAGCAAATACACCCAGGAGGAGTAGAAGGCAGGAAATAATCTAACTCAGGACTGAAATCAACCAAATAGAAACAGAAAGTACAATACAAAATATCAATAAATCCAGGAGTTGGTTCTTTGAGAAAATCAATAAGATAGATAAACCGTTAGCCAGATTAACCAGAGGGCACAGAGACAGTATCCAAATTAATAAAATCAGAACTGAAAAGGGAGACATAACAACAGAAACTGAAGAAATTAAAAAAATCATCGGATCCTACTACAAAGGCCTATACTCAACAAAACTGGAAAACCTGGAAGAAATGGAAAATTTCCTAGACAGATACCAGGTCCCAAAGTTAAACCAGGAGAAGATAAACCATCTAAATAGTCCCATAACCCCTAGGGAAATAACAGAAGTCATTAAAAGTCTCCCCACTAAAAAAAGCCCAGGACCAGATGGTTTTAGTGCTGAATTTTATCAGACCTTCAAGGAAGACCTAATACCAATTCTCTTCAAACTATTCCACAAACTAGAAAAGGGAGGAACACTACCCAATTCGTTCTATGAAGCTACAATTACACTCATACCCAAACCCCACAAGGACCCAACAAAGAAAGAGAACTTCAGACCAATCTCCCTTATGAACATCGATGCAAAAATACTCAATAAAATTCTAGCAAACTGAATCCAAGAACACATTAAAACAATCATTCATCATGATCAAGTAGGTTTTATCCCAGGAATGCAGGGATGGTTCAATATTTGGAAATCCATCAATGTAATCCACTATATAAACAAACTTAAAGAAAAAAACCACATGATCATCTCACTAGATGCTGAGAAAGCATTTGATAAAATTCAACATCCCTTCATGATAAAAGTCTTGGAAAGATCAGGAATTCAAGGCCCATACCTAAACATAGTAAAAGCAATTTACAGCAAACCAGTAGCCAACATCAAGCTAAATGGAGAGAAACTTGAACAATCCCACTAAGATCAGGGACTAGACAAGGCTGCCCACTCTCCCCCTACCTATTCAATATAGTACTGGAAGTCCTAGCCAGAGCAATTAGACAACAAAAAGAAGTCAAAGGGATACAAATAGGAAAGGAAGAAGTCAAAATATCGCTATTTGCAGATGATATGATAGTATACTTAAGTGATCCCCAAACTTCCACCAGAGAACTCCTAAACCTGATAAACAACTTCAGCAAAGTGGCTGGTTATAAAATCAACTGAAACAAATCAGTAGCCTTCCTCTACATGAAAGATAAACAGACTGAAAAAGAAATTAGGGTAATGACACCCTTCACAATAGTTGCAAATAATATGAAATACCTTGGTGTGAATCTAACCAAGCAAGTGAAAGACTTGTACGACAAGTACTTCAAGTCCCTGAAGAAAGAAATCTAAGAAGATATCAGAAGATGGAAAGATCTCCCATGCTCATGGATTGGCAGGATTAATATAATAAAAATGGCCATCTTGCCAAAAACAATCTACAGATTCAATGCAATCCCCATTAAAATCCCAACTCAATTCTTCACAGAGTTAGAAAAGGAAATTCTCAAATTAATATGGAATAACAAAAAACCCAGGATAGCGAAAACTATTCTCAATAATAAAAGAACTTCTGGAGGAATCACCATTCTCTGACTACAGAGCAATAGTTATAAAAACTACCTGGTATTGGTACAGAGACAGGCAGGAAGATCAATGGAATAGAATTGAAACCCAGAAATGAACACACACTCCTATGGTCACTTGATCTTTGACAAAGGAGCTAAAACTGTCCAGTGGAAAAAGGACAGCATTTTCAACAAATGGTGCTGGTTCAACTGGAGGACAACATGTAGAAGAATGAAAATTGATCCATTCTTATCTCCATGTACAAAGCTCAAGTCTAAGTGGATAAAGGACCTCCACATAAAACCAGATACACTGAAACTAATAGAAGAGAAGGTGGGGAAGACCCTCGAATACTTGGGCACAGGGGAAAAGTTCCTGAACAGAACACCAATGGCATATGCTCTAAGATCAAGAATTGACAAATGGGACTTCATAAAATTGCAAAGTTTCTGTAAGGCAAAGGACACTGTCAATAGGACAAAACGACAACCAACAAATTGGGAAAAGATCTTTACCAATCCTTCCTCTGATAGAGGGCTAATATCCAATATATACAAAGAACTCAAGAAATTAGACTCCAGACAACCAAATAACCCTATTAAAAAAGTGGAGTATAGAGCTTAACAAAGAATTTTCAATGGAAGAAACTCGAATGGCTGAGAAGCATCTAAGGAAATGTTCAGTGTCCTTAGTCATCAGGGAAATGCAAATCAAAACAACTCTGAGATTCCATCTCACACCAGTCAGAATGGCTAAGATTAAGAACTCAGGTGATAGTAGATGGTGGCGAGGGTGTGGAGAAAGAGGAACACTCCTCCATTGTTGGTGGGACTGCAAGATGGTGCAACCACTTTGGAAATCAGTCTGGCGGGTGCTCAGAAAATTGGACATAGCATTACCTGAGGATCCAGCTATACCACTCCTAGGCATATACCCAGAAGATGCTCGAACACATAACAAGGACATATGCTCAACTATGTTCATAGCAGCCTTATTTATAATAGCCAGGAGCTGGAAAGAACCCAGATGTCCTTCAACTGAGGAATGGATTCAAAAAATGTGGTATATTTACACAATGGAGTATTACTCAGCTATTAAAAACAATGAATTTGAGAGTTTCCTAGGTAAATGGATGGAACTAGAAATCATCATCCTGAGTGAAGTAAGCCAATCACAAAAGAACACACATGGTATTCACTCACTGATTATTGGATATTAGCCCAGAACCTTGAAATGCCCAAGATGCAACTCACAGGCCACATGAAGCTCATAAAGAAGGAAGACCAAGTGGAGGTGATTCAGTTCTTCTTAGAAGGAGCAACAAAATACTCAAGGGAGCAAATATGGAGAGAAAGTGAGGGACAGAAACTGAAGGAGGGGCCATTTGAAGACCTTTCCACCTGAGTATCCATCCCATGTGCAGTCACCAAAGGTAGATGCTGATGTGGAAATCAGGAAGTGCATGCTGATAAGAGCCTGATATGGATGTCTCCTCAGAGGCCTTCAAGAGTCTGACATATTCAGAGGCAGATGCTCACAACTAGCCATTGAACTGATCATGAGGTTCTCAATGGAGGAGTTAGAATGAGGACTGAAGGAGCTGAAAGGGTTTGTGGCACCATGAGGAGAGCAACAATACCAACCAACTACAGCTCCCAGGGTCCTATCCACCAGCCTGGGAGCACTTATGGAGGGATCCAGGGCTTCAGCTGAATATGTAAGGGTGGAGGGCCCTGCCAGGCACAGGTGGAAGAAGAGATCCTTGATCTCATGAAGGCTGGACGCCCCAGGGGGTGGGAATTTTGAGGGTGGGGAAGTGGGAGTGGGGGAGGGTAGGTGGGGGTTACATCCACTGAGAAGAAGGAGGAGGGGTAAGGGGATGGGGGGTTCCCAGGTGGGTGGGGGATGGAGTAAGGGGATAACATATGAAATGTAAATAAAATATCCAATAAAAAATAAATAAACATAAAAAACAAAACAAACAAACAAAAAAAACAAAACAAAAAAAAGAAAGTATTTGAAGAAGATACCAGAAGATGGAAAGATCTCCCGTGGTCATTGACAACTGGGATAACTTAATGAAAAATGGCCATCTTACAAAAAGCAATCTAGAAATGAAATGCAATCCTCATCTCAATTCCAACACAACATAAGACCAGATACACTAAATGCCATAGAAGAGAAAGTGGGAAATAACCTTGAACACAATGGTCGAAGAGACAATTACCTGAAAAGAACATCAATGGATCAGATCAACAATTGATAAAAGGGACCTGATAAAACTGCAAAGCTTCTGTAAGGCAAAGGATATTGTCAATGAGACAAAATGGTGGTCTACAGATTGAGAAAGCCTCTTCAACAACGCTATACTTAACAGAGTGCTAACATTTAAAATTTGTAAAGAAATCAAGAAGTTAGACACCAACAACCCAAATGACCTAATTAAGAAATGAGTCACTAAGTTAAACAGCAAATGCCCAATTGATGAATCTTGAAAGATGGGGAAGAAATTAAAGAAATGTACAAAGTCCTTAGTCATCAGGTAAATACAAATCAAATCAACTTTTTGGTTCCATCTTCCACTCATCAAA
>NW_021618430.1:0-23623 GCF_004785775.1 Grammomys surdaster | reverse complement strand
AAGTAAGAACAAAAATTAAAGTATGATAAATGAGATTATTACTCCAGCAATTTAGTGAATGAATGGATGATTGAATAAATAAACGATAAATAAATGTATATATACAGATATATACAGTAAAATTAAATTGAAGATGATTTCTAAGCAGTATTTTTTATGCACAGCAGGCTGGCAATCTTGTAACTAAAGATTCACAAGTGCTTTTGATTTAAAACGTATATCTTTTATTTTGGCTTTTTTGGGTTTTGGTTTTTCTCCTTTCTTTTTTTCCTTCCTTTCTTTTGACAGTTTTTTTTGTGTAGTGCTGTCTGTAAAGGAAATTGCTATATAGAAAAGGCTGGCCTCCAACTCTGAGATATCCCTGCATCAATTCCCTAGTGAAGTAGAAACATTCATTTTCTCTGGAAAGTTAGTCATATCAAATGATATTTTGCTGGGGCATACAGGTGAAAGGATATCTTGCTAAAGCAGACACGTGAAGAATATTTTCCTGAAGCAGGCACAGATGAAAGAATATGTTTGTATAGCGGACATGTAAAGGTTGCTTAACAAAGGAGTAACTATTACCCTACAGACAGTAGGAGACCAGTACTGAGCTTTGCCTTGGAAAGTTCTTCCCACTAATTTTTACTAACAGCACCCACTTATTGGTTTGCCTTACATAGTAATGTTGAGCTCAACTTGTGATAATGCTGCTATTGCCAAGAACTGCTTGTGTTGGGCCAGGCGGTGGTGGTGCACGCCTTTATTCCCAGCACTTGTGAGGCAGAGGCAGGTGGATTTCTGAGATCGAGGCCAGCCTGGTCTACAGAGTGAGTTCCAGGACAGCCAGGGCTACACAGAGAAACCCTGTCCCGAAAAACAAACAAACAAACAAATGAATGAACGAACTGTTTGTGCAGTTCCTGTCCCAGCTGGCTGCTTCTATGGCAATCCTGGTGGTTTCCTCAGGATTGAACTACAGATGCAAGTTCCTGCCTAGTGTCTGCTGGCTGAGAGGACTTGATTGAAGCTGCTGGTTTCTGCATCTTGGGCTGCCTTGGGCTGACTTCAGGCTCTGTGCATCCAGGAGCTCAGGACATCATTCAGCATACCTGTCCACAGGGACTTGTCTGAGTCAGAAGGGGTCTGGTAAAGCACTCAGGTGTCATAAACTCATGCTATTCCTTAGGACATATTAGTCTCCCCAATGCCAGGTAGCACCACAAGGCCAGAGTCCCTTCTCTGCAATAGTAGAGGACTCAGTGTGTCCTGTTGTACTCTCTTGAGGTCTCAAGTCCAAACACTCATCAGTCTCAGCATATGGAGGCTCTCACGAGAACTGACAGGTACAATTAATCATTGTCCCATCAGGTACCAAATCTTGCTCTATTGAATCTCATTTCACTTTGGAAATTTTATTCAGGAGAAGGCAATGTGACTAGGATCTTGTCATGGCAAAAAGACACTGATCATGTATAAAGGCTCTCAAAATAGACAGTCCTACTGTCATAGGCCCAAACACCCAGGTTCTGCTTTCCACACATTGAGTCTGCCAAGCAGACTTAGGAGAATCTCTGAAATGTATGGCATTACTCTTTACTTTTGAAGTTGTTACAAGGTCCTGTGTGACTCTGGGCTTTATTATACTAATTTGGAGAATGAGGTAGAAGTTCCATGAAGTAGTGAAACTGGGCTGCGCATCCAGACTGTCTAAAATTTAAAAGTGATCCAAGGCCTTTAAATTTCCTGTAAGCAGCTCTAGAACAATGTGCCTACATAAGAGTATCCTGAATTAATGTGTATCTGAAAATACATTCAAGTGAATCCTTCAGCTTGCAATGGTTTCCCTCCTCTCCTTTCTCTTCTCTTTCTTTGTATAGCTGTAGACATGGGGACACTGAGACAGGATGCTCTTGAGTTTAAGACCAGTCTGGGCTATATGTTGAGACAAAGAGGAAGGAATCAAACACAAATGAATGTTGGGAAGAATTCACAGGAGAGAAGAATAAGAATTACCAACTTGATCCTTTCAATCTTGTTTTCCATGAAGTTCTGGAGCATGGAGTATACGTAGGAATCACTGGGCAGGGACTGGGATAAGGGTAAGTGCTTATGAAGGATGTAAGAGACCTTCCTACATTCACTGTGTTGGCCTTATACAGCCATTGCTCTGATTTCCAGCCATGCTCTGAATCATGCTCATGCTAATACTCACAGGCCTCAGACTAGCATGCTATGAATTGTGTGAGAAGACAACAGAAGGCCATGTCCTGGAGTTGACCTTAATATATAGTCAGAACAATTTTTGATAAGTGCCATATGCTTGTAGAATAAGAGTGGGCTTGAACTCAGAGATCCACCTGTCTCTGCTTTGCAAGTGCTGTGATTAAAGTCATGAGGCACAAACACTTTGCTTCATTAAATCAGTTCTTGACTATCTCACTAGCCTAAGAATCTTCCTGTGTACAGATCTAATCCAATTTACCTACACTATCCAAATTTAAAAATGATCTAGTGGGTGGAGACTCAATTATTGAATCAGAAGCCTACTTTGGCTGGGAGGGTGTGGCTACAACGGGACGGTTCAGCTGAAAAAAATATAAAGTCATAGCAGGCAGAGAAACCCTCAGACTCTTGAAGCCTGGAGTTACAATCTTCTCCTGCCTGAATATGGCGATCTGTCTCCAGTGCCCAGATCAAGTAAGTCCTAAAGCTACTGAAGGATACCTCATCTCATTCAACCTAGTCTAGAATTGTCCTCACTTGAAATTTTGTTCATATAATTTTCTACTTGGTGGTTCTTCTCTTTTAAGATGAGTGTGCTCTAAATAAGTTTACCTGGCTGGAATCTTAGATATTCTGTCCTTTTTGGCTAATATCCACTTACCAGTTAGTATACACCATGCATGTCATTCTGGGTCTTTGTTACCTCACTCCATGATATTTTCTAGTTCCATCCATTTGCCTTAAAAAATTCTTTATGTCCTCATTTTTTTATTAGCTGAATTGTCTTCCATTGTGGAAATGAACTACATTTTCTGTATCCATTCTTCAGTTGAGTGCTATCTGGGTTGTTTCCAGCATATGGCTATTAAATATAAGGCTGCTATGAACATAGAAGAGCAAGTACCTTGCGATATGGTGGAGCATCTTCTGGGTATATGACCAAGAGTGGTATAGCTGGCTATTCAGCTAGAAGTGTTTCCACTTGTTTTTGACGAACAATCAGATTGGTTTCCAGAATGCTTGCACCAGTTTGCAATCCCACCAGAAATGGAGGAGTGTTCTCTTTCTTCATATCTCACAAGCAAGTGCAGTCACTGGAAGTTTCCACCTTAGCCTTTCTGATTGTTGTAAAGTGGTATCTCAAGGTCGTTTTGATTTGCATTTCCCTGAAGACTAAGGACTTGACCATTTCTTTAATTGCCTCTTGGTCTTCAGAGATTTTTCTACCTAGAATTAGGAGAAGGATTGAAAAAGAGGAGGGAGACCCCATAGTAATCCCACTAGTCTCAACTAACATGGAAGCATGGGAGTTCCCAGAGCCTGAGCCACCCAACCTGGCAATGTACACAGTCTGATCCAAAGCTGCCAGTACATATATAGCTGAGGACTGCCTGATATAGCTTCAGTGGGAAAGACATGAGGGCTTAGAGAAGGTGGATGCCTGAAGGGTTTGGGGGTGTGGGGGAAGCATCCTTTTGGGAAAGACTGAAAAGTAATTAGATGAGGGTATGTGAGAGGGGGCAATGGCTGAAATGTAAATTAAAAAAATAAAAAAAGATTGCCAGGCCTTAAACTCACAGAGAGTCTCCTACCTCAGCCATCTGAGGCCTTTTTAGCCTGAATATCCAAGTGTGTTCTCAATTACATCTAATTATTAACTGGGTCATTGTGGTTTCTGTGGAAATTTTTGTTTTATGTAGTTTTGTTTTTGTTTTTTATGAGACAGTCTAACTAAGAATGTCGGGATGACCTTGAGTTGTAGGCATTCTAGGATGAAATGTCATGTGTGAGTTAATCAAATGCCTTGAGGGCTGATATTTATGTCACTTTAAGCCTGGAGTTATTTGGTGTGCTTTTAATCCCAGCAACAGGGAGCCAGAGTGAGAATGTGAGTGTCAAAATAGCTGGATCTTATGTGTGTTTTTTAAGAAGGCTTAACATGGGGCTGGATAGATAACTCAGTGGTTAAGAACACTGAGAGCTCATCCAGGGGTACTATGTTCAATTCCCAGTAACTAAATGGTGGCTCACAACCATCTGTAATGGGATCTGATGCTCTCTTCCTCTTCAGGTGTGTCTGAAGACAGGGACAGTGTACTCATATACATTACATAAATAAATAAATAAATAAATAAATAAATAAATAGAAGTATAATTAAATAAATTATGCAAAACAAGCAATCAAACACAAAATACTAGCTGTTTTGGTGCTGATGAAGTAACCAGTTAGGAAATTTTGCTAGTGAGCCTCTTGCCTCAGCATGTGAATTATATTCTTCTCCTCATAGTCTCTTTATTTTGGATGCTTTATAAAGAGTCACAGACCATGTCAATGGCTACTGAAGGACAACTGACTTTAGTGTTTCTTTCCCACTCTGCTTAGCTCTGTAGTTTGCAGACCTCCAGCTTGGAACTTTACCAACACCTTCTCCAAAAGTCCTGTCAGGGTCACAATCAAAGATTGATATCAATAACTAATGATGGGAATTTCAAAGATAAGGTGACTTATTCCATGCAGTGTAGTTGGATAAATAAAGATTGTGGAAAATTTGGAAACTGATTTCTTTGAGGGCCCAGAAAGCTAAGTCCAGTCATCCTCCAACAAATGGCTGAAGTTTCAGAGTTCCTTGTGATCCCTTCCCAGCGGGATGTATTCACCCCAGCTGTGGCTCCATTTGGATGTGACCTTTGGGAACTAGGATACTTTGGAGAAAAATCATACCACCAGAGAGAATTCTGGCTTGAAAACCAGCACAGGCCAAACCAAGCAGTTCTGGATTTGATATGCTGAGTTGGCCCAGGCTGAGCAGTGATGGAAAACTCATGTAATCTCCACACTTGTGAGGCACTTGCAGGCAATTCTCTGTGGGTCCAGGCCACTGAGATCTATAAAGCAAGTTTCAGGACAGCCAAAGATATAGGTAGTTCTGGATAGATATTATGTCAAAGAACAAAGAACAAACTGAGTGTGCTCAAATTGACAGATTGAGTTGTCTATACTCATCATTAGTCATCTATCCCTCACATTTCCTTGTGTGAGCAGAAAGGCTTCCAAAGTTTCTTGTCATTCATGGTTTATTTTTCCTGGCTTCCCTAGGATGACTCTTTAGAGGAAGACACAATGATAGTCTACTCTCCACTCACCCTTGATAAGCTGGCAAGACAGAGGCTACTGAGGGATGAGGCCTTAGCCATTTCTGCTCTCAAGGACCTGCCCAATATTCTGTTCCCAGTGATGTTTGAGGAGGCCTTCATTAATGGATATACAAAAGTCTTGACAGCCATGATACCTGTGTGGCCCTACCCATACCTTTCTGTAGGAAGGATGATAGAAAACCTCAACTTGGAGACTTTGAAGGCTATGCTTGGGGGACTAGATATACTGATTGCACAAAAGGTTCACTCCAGGTAGGGAAGATTTTCTGGGGTCGGAGGAAGGTTCTTTGAGTGCTGAGAAGGAGAAACTAGGGACACAGAATATTTGGTCAACTGTGGATCAAAGGCTTCTGATCATCAATTGTTTCTTCAACCCACATTCTGGACTGTTCTCTACTGAATGTAGAGGCTGAGAGGAGTGTAGTGGCTTGAACTTAGTCTTAACTCTCTGGGCAAATAAAAAATAATGTAGAAGACAGAAAAGAATAGACACATCCAAGAGGAGTGGGACTTTTCCTACATCCGTGGAAGGTATAAGTGAAATGGCATTGGGATTAAGGAGCTTGGCATGAAGGGAAATATCATAGGGCTAAAGATGCCTGTCTTGCAAAGAATGCTATTCGTTCACTGAGCATGAGTCTCAGGGTTTGACTCTAGACACAGGAAAACAAACTTTTGAAAGAATCAGCTTAAATGTGATATGTAGTATAGAGTCAGACTGTAAAATCTGTCTTCTTTTACCTTCTGAGAGTTATACTCATTTCTCCCACAGTAGGTGCAAACTCAGAGAGATCATTTGGATGAGTGAATATTATGACTCGTGTGGCATATGGGCTAGATCCCATGAAGGTGAAGGCTTACCAGTATCCATGACAAAGAAGAAGCCAGTGAGGATTAGTCCTGCCTGTGGGATGAAGAAAGAATTGAAGGTGACAACACAACTCGAACTCATGGAGGGCAGACTTGATGAATCTACCACCTACTTGTTGCTGTGGGCCCAACAGAGAAAAGATTCAATTCATCTATGCTGTCGAAAGCTGAAGATTCAGGGCATAACCAAAGACACAGTCAAAGAAATCTTCAAAACTGTACATGCACACTGTATACAGAAGCTGATTATAAGTTATGTCACCTTAAAAGATTTGGCTTTTCTTAATCCCTACCTGAGACAGATGAACAATCTTCTATATCTCACACTAAGTCATATCACAGATATGCTATATGTGAATGAGTTGGATATTTCTCTACTTTCTGCATTCCACTGTCTCCAGAGACTCTGTATAAATTTTGTCTTCTTTATGTTTGACAAACTGAAAGAATTCCTCAGGTAAGGAAGGGTCCAATAGTAGACCAGAAAAAACATTTTTTTTTGCCTTGGTTTTCATGTGGTTTTGTTTTGTTTTTTTGCAAGCTATGGAAGCTTTTATGGTCTGACAAACAGAAACCTATCACTGAGAGACAGCATATTGAGCCAATGAGCCTGTGCTAAGATCTGCATGAACAGGAACTAGCAACTTCTTTTGGTTTACTTGTAAAAAGTTTTGAGTCTAGAAACTTATTGAGTAGATGAGAAATATGGGACAATGGGTTTCAATGTGAAGATAGAATCATGGAACTTGGAGGAACAAAACCTCGTAGAACTCTTAAAAACAGCACTAGGAAGTTGTTGAATTTTGTTGGGGATGTTAGTCCTCCCTACAGATAGCATGTTGCCCTGATATGTTGCCCCATTGCTGTGGTTTCCTGTCAGGCCCTGAATCGTGCCTATGGTGATATCTTAAGGACTTACACTAGAATGTTGTGAGGTATGTGAGAAGAAAACAAAAGGACATGTCCTGAGGGTTTTCTTTTTTTTGTTTTGTTTTGGTTTGGTTTTTTTGAGACAGGGTTTCTCTGTGTAGTGTAGTCCTGGCTGTCCTGGAACTTACTCTGTAGACCAGGCTGGCCTCGAACTCAGAAATCCACCTGCCTCTGCCTCCCAAGTGCTGGGATTAAAGACGTGCACCACCACCGCCCGGCCTGAGGGTTTTCAATATGCATTCAGAATAAGTTTGGGAGAAATGTCATCTGCTTAGCTGCCAATCGTATCAATCTTCTTCAACACCATTTGACAGCAAGCAATAATGTTTTCTCTCCCCAGGTTCCTGAAGAAACCCTTGGAGTCACTTAGCATCACTAACTGTAACCTCTCACAGTCAGACATGGATTGCCTGCCCAACTGCGTAAATATTTTTGAGCTCGAATCTCTAAAACTAGCTAAAATTAATTTTCCTTATTTACTTATTGAGCCTCTTGGGTATTTCCTTGAGATAGTTAGACATACCCTGAAATACCTGGAATTACAGTCGTGTGGTATACAGGACTTTCAGTTCAGTACAGTGCTGCCTGCCCTAAGCCAATGTTCCAACCTCAGACTTGTCAGATTCCATGATAACAACTTTTCTTTGCTTTTCCTGAAAGAACTTCTATGCCACACAGCCCAGCTGAGCCAACTGAAAAGGGAGGCATACCCTGCCCCTCTGGAGTGCTATGACAGGGGTATAATCCTTTCACACAGATTAGAAGACTTTTGTCCTGAGCTCCTGGATATACTCAGGGTCAACAGAGAGCCTAAGAAGGTCACCTTTGAAACAATCCAATGCTCTAAGTGTGGTGGTTACTATGTTTATAATCTGGAGACCCAAAGTTGCCTTTTTAAAAAGTAACTACTGTAAGGTTGATTGTGGAAGAGAGAAATGGAAGCTGAGTATTGGGGATTGATTAAATCCTAAGTGTATGGAACATGGAAATGTCAATCACCTATAGGGCTGAAACACACTGGAAAGGCAAGATCTTTCTCTGAGCTGGTAAATGAATGTAGCATCTACAGATAACATGAAGCATTCTTTTCTTCTCTAGGATTATGGTAGTTTGTGTGTACTATAATAGAGGCACCCTTCCATGAGGAGGTTGCCTTCTCTTTTAGTTTATACAATAAATATTTGTTATTTAATAAATATTTTGGGTTGTTGATATGTCTCTGTTAGAGCACAGAACATTATCATTCTTAGAATTTCTGTACCTGTATCTGGTTTATTCATCCCTCATCACCATAATTATATGTCAATCTCAGATTACAGTTCCTTGCATCCCAGGAACAGGGCTCATTAATGGGACACAAAGCACAGAGCTTAATAAACTGCTCAATGTTTTGGAAAGTAGTTGGTATGTAGTACACTCAGATCACAACAACTGAGTTAGTTATGGAGAACAATGGGATGAGGGGGGAGGCATATTCAGCAAGCATGAAAAACGAGGACCAAGGCAGGCACATTTCAGGACATATGTCCTTGTATTTAACCTCTGCTGAAAGACAATATTTGCAACAAATGAATCCTCAGAGACCTGATATTAAAATGAGAAGAACATGATATTACCTTAAGCCATCTAGATCTTCATACTTCCAGAACAGTTTTTATGTTGGCTAAGAAAAGCTTCATTCCTTAGGCAGAGAAATATGTCCTAACACCAGGCCCTGGTTCCCTGTGACAGGTCCTTGAGGGGGGGTTCACACCTTCATGTGAAGTGTATCTTCTTTAAGATATTGAAGTGACTCACAGAGGGAGAGGGAGAGAGAGAGAAGGAGAGAGAGAAGGAGAGAGGGAGAGGGAGAGAGAGAGGGAGAGAGAGAGGAAGAGAGAGAGGAAGAGAGAGAGGAAGAGAGAGAGGGAGGGAGAGAGGGAGGGAGAGAGAGGGAGAGAGAGAGAGAGGGAGAGAGAGAGGGAGGTATCTTGATTTGTACCAGAGGTCTTAGTGAGCAGGGAAGATGCGAGAGGGAATGAATGCTTACCTGTTTTTTTTCTGATCCACGGTTCTGCTGAAGGTGGCAGGAGATTGCATATCCAGAGGGAACACAGGGTGCTTAAGGCAGACTAGGAGGCCTGAGAGGACTCAATGAACAGGGAAGATGGTGGAGAAGAAAAAGTTACCTGAATGGTTCAGGTTTCCCAAGTCTGATGAAAGTGGGAGGAAAAGTAGTGAGAAGCATGAAAGAACCCTTTGATAGAAGGCTGCTCAGATCCTCAATGCATTCAATCACTTAAAGACCATGTTAGAGCATAGTATGAATCCTGCTTCTAAATATCATGGAAGAAAAATGTGATCCATTTTATACAATATATTGTTCCACTGATTGTAGTAAAACTTTTATTGTTTCACATAAAAGTATCAGATTCGGCCGGGCAGTGGTGGCATACAACTTTAATCCCAGCACTTAGGAGGCAGAGGCAGGCAGATTTCTGAGTTCGAGGCCAGCCTGGTCTATAGAGTTCCAGGACAGACTGGGCTATACAGAGAAAACCTGTCTCAAAACAAACAAACAAACAAACAAAAAGTGTCAGATTCATGTATGAGTCTCCTGTTACAGCTTAGAGTAGGACTCTTGGGAACATTACATTAGATTGTGGAGAATATCAGGAAAGATCTGTGGAAATGGGTGCATGCTGCCCCCATGAAGGAACTTGAAGGACCTTGAAGGAACTGTGGCAATGAGAAAGGTAGATATCTAGTAATCTGAATCACAGGGTTTGCAATGTCACCAGACCAGGGATTGGTCCCCCTGCCTGGTTCATATAATTAGGTGGGGTGGGGTGTGAAAGGCTTGCTCAAAGAGTTTTGAATGAAATATTTTCTTTCTTTGGATATGTCCATAGCATCAGCATACCTGAAAGTCATGACGAGTTTAACAGCTCCACCAACACTCCAGCAGCTGGCAAGAAGAAGCCTGCTGAAAGATGAAGCCTTGGCCATCTCTACTCTGGAGGACCTGCCCATGGAACTCTTCCCACCACTCTTCAAGGATGCATTTACCAGCAAACAACCTAAGATCCTGAGGCAGATGGTGGTAGCCTGGCCCTTCTCATGCCTTCCTGTGGGAGCCCTGATGGAAATGACTTACCTGGAGACCTTGAGAGCTCTGCTTGATGTCCTTGATTTACTGTTGGCACAAAAGGATCAACCCAGGTAAGTAAGAGCTTGGTAGCACGGGGGTGAGGGTGGAAGTTTGTCTGGATGGAAGTCAATACAGTACTCATAATGTGGTCCTAGGTGAATTAGAGGATTCTGATTGTAGGAGTCAGTATCTTCAAGAACGGAAATAAAGAAACAGGACAGTGGTTTATGCAGGACAGCTTAGGACAGAAATAGTCAATATGCAATGAGTCTGTCCCTGCCACTTCCCCAGAAAGAAATGGAAGCTGTCTGTTTTCAAAGAATTGTTTTAAGGGAAGTGGAATTATGGATTATCCAGATTATACATTGTGTCTCCTGTCATATGAACGTCCTTCTACTTTACCTATAGGAAGTGGAAACTACAAGTGCTTGATTTACGAGATGTCCACCATGACTTCTGGAATGTTTGAGCTGGAAGACAGCATATAGTCTGCTCTCCAGATGTAATTGGCAACAACCAGGCAGTAGGAAATCATCCCATCCTGGACAGGAAACAGGCCCTGACTGTATTGATGAACTCTATCCTCATGTCCCACCATCCCTCCAAATATCTACAATATTTTTATCAGAGGGCCAAGCAGAGGGAAGATGTGATACAGGTGATCTGTCAGAAGTTAGAGTTTTGAGCATTTCCTGCCTATGACCCACTGGATGTTTTGGAGGTTTTTGACACAGGCTTAAACCAGGAATTGGAAATAATCACATGCTGGGACATTCACACCCTTGCGTTGCTAGTCTATGGCCAGGACCAGATGAAAAACCTCCAGAAACTCATTTTCAAGAAAATCTATGTACCTGTGCATTTGCCTTGGGACCAGGAAATGGAAGCCTGCTGTTTTACAGAGATCTTTTCCCAGTTCTCCAAACTGAATAAGCTCCAGTATTTCTATTTGAATAAAGTCTACTTCCTGAATGGTCGCCTGGACCCAGTGCTCAGGTATAAAAGGACAAAGAGCTTAACCCTGGGGTGAGCAAAGCATTTTGTTGTTGTAGTTGTTGTTTTTCTTTACATTAAACATCAGTTTATATAGTGGCTTCCCAGCTAGTGTTAAATGTATATACATGTGAGCTTAGAGTAATTGAAATAGTAATTTATGCTGCTGTTGCACCCTAATTTCTCACTTTAGTAAAGCAGTTTCCATCTCCTCTGACTTCTCATGGTTCAAAGGAAATTTGAGCATAGGTAGGGTCTGAGTACATGGGAAATGAGTGGATGACTGTGGTCAAGGGAAACCCTATGAACAGAAAGGAGGTTGTGTGTGGAAGCTGGAGCACATTGAGATAAATGTTGGCAGAGCTGGGGATGGTTCTGAGTGGTTCTCAGTTCATCTTTCTGGGTTCTCCTGCTTACATCATCTGTCCCAAAACATGTTTTCTGCTTACCAGTACAGAGGGAACTGTGGAGGTGAGGCAGTAGCAGGCACAGTGATAGCTTATGTCCTACCTAGAAGAATATGACATTAGTTGTTAGCTCTTCATCAGGGAGCATCTTGTCCTTGACATTAATAAAGGTCTGAGAATGACCTCGGGCTAAGGACACTCTGTAACCTTGATTTCACAGCCTTTTCTCTGGAACTATTGAACTTCAATGTTGTAAAGCCTTTTATCTCTCTCTCCTTTTCTCTCTAGGTGCTTGGAGAGTCCATTAGAGACCCTAGCTATCACTCACTGCATTCTGTCACATTCATATGTGAAGTATCTATCCCAGTGTCCAAGCATCCAGAAGCTCAAACACCTGGATCTGAGTGGTGTCACCTTCATACATTTAAATGATCCATTTTTAGGAAGCCTGCTACAAAGACTGACAGCTGCTCTGTAGACCTTAAAATTGAAGGGCTGTATGATCATGGACACCCAAATCAGTGCCTTCCTGCCTGTGCTGAGCCATTGTTTCCAGATCACTGAAGTCAATTTTGTGAAGAACTTATTGTCCATGGGCAGTCTGAAGACACTGCTGCAGCATACTGCCAAGTTCACACAGCTGACCCTGGAGAAGTACCCTGCCCCTGATGAGGTCTATGACCACATTGGTGATGTTATTCCAGACAGATTTGTACAACTTTGTTCTGAACTTATGGACACACTCAAGGGTATAAGGCAGCCAAAACAGATCTACTTTATGAGTAAGAGATGTTTAGATTGTCAGAAATTTTTTATCTGTGATTTGATGGCCAGGCTATGTTCTTGTTGGGAATATACAAAGTGAGGTCATTGCAGGGCTCTGGTAAATGAAAAGCAGGACTCAAGTAACTGATAGAGGCATAGACTATGTGTATTAAAGAATTTCTTGATGAACTTTGGAAAAATAATTATTTCATTTCATTTGAATTCCAATCAAATTATTCAGATTTAAAGTAGTTGTGTTAACATGGAGAACCATGATCTTCTTTTCAGCCTAATTCCTACAGTACAGACCCACCATTGGTTAACAACACTATTCCTTAACTGTAAGGCTTCCATCCCAGCACTTTTATAATATGAGGGACCCTAGAGGAAGCACAGGAGATAGAGAGGACATTGTAAAGAGCATAATGTACTTGAATAGAAGGACTCTGTGTCATTCTGCCTCTGGATGACATCCACCTTTTGGCTGAACTGAACCTAGGAGTATTTTTTGTATTAGACTGCTGTCACTTTTAAGCTGTTTCTTTCATGGTGTTGTCCTTCAGCCTGTGATTATCTTTTCACTCCACCATTCAAATTATAATTTGTCATAGAATGCAATAAATCAGTTCTGAATAAGAATGTTTGTTTTCTTCTTTTACTGAGTTAGTTTTCTGACAACATCATACATATGTATTGTGCTTACCCTGGACCTATAATTATGTGTCTCCTTGTCTCTGCCCTTTCTTCCTCCTACATCTTTCAGAGTAAATAAAGACCAACATGTTCTTTCCTGGTGAGATTTTATAATCTTATGATTGATTCATGAGACCCTATCCAAAATGCTATATGGAATCATTTGTAGACGTTGCTTAGAGGCAAGCAAAGCATCTGCTCTTCCTGAAGAGCAGTGTTTGATTCCCAGTACCCACATCCACCTGTACCTCCAATTCCAGGTGAAGGACATTTTCCTCTAGTCTCAGGGAGCATGTGAGTCACTCATACATTCAGAAACACAAAATCTCTCACACACTTAATTAGGAACAAATTGAAATAAATATTTAAAAATGAAAGTTAATACATCAAAACAAACAAAATTTCTTTATACATTCGATAATCCCATTGGGATCACTTGTGCAAAATACAAAAATCTAAAGGTAGATCAGCTGGTGACGGACCTGTGTAGTGTTCAGGACAGATGCTGGGGAACTATGTGTGTCTGTGCTTGACGGATGTGGTTCTATGTAAATGATGAAAAAGTGCCATGAATGAAGATTTTATGGAGTCTAGCCATGCCCTCCATGAGGAAAGATAACTTTTAGTGCATTTAGAATGTAGGAAACAATTTTTACCCTTGAGAAATGGAAGGACATATATAAATATCTCTTCCCAGTCTCTATCATCTTTAATACCTCAGGAGATAAAAGCTCCATAGCTATGTTTCCTTTTTGCTTTTTCTCCCTCTCTTTTGTAATCATTACTTCTCTGTCTCTGACTCTCTGTCTCCTCTCTCTGTCTCTCTCTGTCTATCTCTATCACTCTTACATGGCATTCACTCACTGATAATTGGATATTAGTCCAGAAGCTTGCAATACCCAAGATTCAACTCACAGATCACATGAAGCTCATGAAGAAGGAAGACCACTTGTGGGTGCTTCAGTCCTACTTAGGAGTACCAAAATACTCAAGGGAGCAAATATGGAGACAAAGTGTGGATCAGAAACTGAAGGAGAGGCTGTCTGGAGACCATTTCCCTTGGGTATCCATCCTATGTTCAGTCAACAAAGGTACATGCTGATGTGGATGTCAGGAAGTGCATACTGACAGGAGCCTAATATAGCTGTCTCCTTAGAGGCCTACCAGAGTCTGACATTATTCAGATGCGGATGCTCACAGCTAACAAATGAACTGATCAAGAGGTTCCCAATGGAGTAGTTAGAGAGAAGGAGCTGGAGGAGCTGAAGGAGCTGAAAGTGTTTGCAGCCCCATGAGGAGAGCAACAATACTAACCAAGGAGGGCTTCCAGGGGCCAAGCCACCAGCCTGGGAGCACGTTGGGAGGGACCCATGGCTCTATCTGTATATTTAGGGTAGGATGGCATTGTCTAGCATAGGTGGGAGAGGAGATCCTTGGTCCCATGAAGGCTAGACTCTGAGTGTGGGGGTATTTGAGAGTGGGGTGGTGGGTGGGGGCACATTTTCATAGAAGCAGTAGGAGGAGGAATGGGATAGGGGGTTCCTGGGCCTGGATGTGGGGGGTGGGGTAAGGGGATAACATCTGAAATGTAAATAAAATGTCCCATAAAAAAATACAAAACAAAGCCAGGCAGTGGTCAGGTACGCCTTTAATCATAGCACTTGGGAGGCAGAGGCAGGGGGCTTTCTGCCTTCCAGGCCAGCCAGGTCTACAGAGTGAGTTCCAGGACGTTCAGGACTACAGAGAGAAACACTGTCTTGAAAAATAAAAAAAAAAATTAAAACAAACAAAAATATCTGAAGAGGATATTAAATCGTTTTCTCCAGTGATGCTCCATGTTTTGAAAGATGGCATAACAAACCGGGGCTGGATTGTGACTTATTTCTTTTGGTGCTTTTGTGGCCAAACACTTAAAAATTTAAACCAAGAAAGCTGCATCGAACCATTAGCAGAAAGTATCACTGATATTCTTGTAAGTATTAAACAGTACTGGCCCTTCAAAGAAAGGGGCTGGGATGGGTTTGTGGAGTTCTCCCACATTCAGGACCTAGAAGGCAGTGTCAGAAATGTACCGCTGGCTTGTGCCTGTGTTCCTGGAATAGAGACTTTTCTGGCATATATAATAAGATAGCCTTGTGGGTGCAATAGATGACTTTTAAAACCCCAGCCACCAAACTGAATGCTTCTGTGAAAACAAATGGTATCTATTAATTTGGACTTGAAACTGTGCAGGATTTTAACAGTCTAGTTCTACATTGCAGAAAGAAAGTGGTTACAGGATTGTGACCAATGAGAATAAATACATGAGAAAGGTGCTCCCTCTTGAATAGTGACTGTCTGAATGAAACAATGTTCACTCTCTAGTTTAAAACTTTGTCGTGATCAAAGTTTCTAGTGTATAGGCAGAACTGGTGGTGTGTGTGGACTGGTTGTAGTAGAATAAATCAGATTCATAACTATGCAGACTTAACTCCACATTCTGTTTATATATTTGAGGATCACAGGAAGATGTAAGACATTTGATCACCTATTGACTTACTTAATTATAAAGGGGTTTGGGAAAGTAGCCTCGAATCTTAACCATGGTGCTGTTCACAGGGTTTACTTGATTAACACTAATTTAAGCCTGGTGTCACTACAATAGATATATATTTCTTTTTACTAATGATTGCTAGCATTTGTTTTGAATTTCTGTATGATTTCTGTATTATTGAATTAACCTTTACTTTCTCTCCTTCCTTTATATGTTGGCTTGTTATGCTTTTCCCCCTATAGATACAGTCATCTACATTTCCTCCCTGTGCTCTTTACTGGCCATTTTAGTTATCTACATTAGAACTCTCATCCCTACACCCAAATCTTTAGTGAGGGCTGCAGATAAAAGCAGGCAAGTATTATATGACTAAGAATGTAATGGGGAAGAAGTGCCCTGTATGCCCATCTCAGCCATAAGGCCATCTTGCTGGAGTGATTTGTACCTATGTATTTATTCTTGATCAAAATTTGCATATTTTTCTCTATCTCTTTCGACAGAAGAGCACTTTATGTAGTTGAATAAACCCTGTAAGTTGAGGTTTCAAGTGACTAAAAGGTTAGCATCTCATAATCTAGTCATGGAAGTTTTTTTTGCTGTTGTTTTGTTTGTTTTTTGTTTGTTTGTTTTTGTTTGTTTGTTTGGCTGTTTTACTAGGAGCCGGGCTTCCTGGCTCACAAGGTGTGAAAGCCAAAGTATAGACAGGATCTTAGTAGGTATTTTAGGTGCAGGGCCATGAAGATTTGGAGAGCTAAAGTGGTTGGAAATGGGATTGACTTAGAGGAAGAAGAAGCACATGGTCTGAGTGCTGACTAAATGAATAGTTGAGGCACATCCTCCAAAGAGAAGAGTGGGGGACTGCTTAGAAAGATAGGTCTCAGCAAATTCTGTTTGTCTCACACATCTCTCAGGGAAAAAAAAACATGCAATCTTCCAGCATTTTCCATGTACACTCTGTCTGAAGTGAACACCTTCATTCTGCTTAGAACACCTAACATTTTTAACAGCTATTTTAAAAAGGGTTGGAACCAACTGCAAGTTGACATGGGTTATAAATATTTCCATTACTTCTGTTTTATTCTGAGGAAAGTATAAAACTTTTTTTCCTCACTGCAAAAAAAAAAAATAGTATGAGGCTTGCCGGGACTACATGGAGAGTTCCAGGACAGTTAGAGCTGTATAGAGACTCTTAGCATCAAAACAAACAAACAAACAAACAAACAAATCCCCATGTTTATATTTCACTCACAAAAGAAAGAGGCAGATCTCAATAGATTGATTGGATACTGTCTAGACTGAATGATTTCCTTTAGGGAAAACCACAAAACTAAAACTAGAGTGGAATTCAAGAGCCCATTAACTAAACCACTCCCCAAAATGAGGTTTTTGTTCATTAATTTAGTAGCTAGTTATCTACTCATTTTTAACTTGTGATTGGGCAAGGTCTTGATCTGTAGCTAAGGTTGATGTAAAACTCAGTTCCGAGCACTCCTGCTTCAGCATTCCACGTGATAAGATGGCTGTTGTAAACCAACACACCTGGCTGAGTTTTCTTTGCATGTGATGCACATGGTTCTGAGTGTGTCCCATTGGCATTGCTCTGTTCTTGACACTAGACATGCACACAGATTCTCCTAAAATTATCATCTGAGGATTTGTGAAAAACACATTGTCACAACTGTGCATTCATTCCTGGAATGTATAGCTGAGTTGGATGCGCTGTCATTCTTCAGTTGTGTAAGCTAGCTGCCCAAGAGGGTTGAGGCTGGAGGATGGCTTGCAACTACTGTTGTGAGGCAGCAGTTCTGGACATGGAGTCTCCAGATGGTCTTGATTGATACTGGTCATAGGTGAAGCAGTAGAGAGAGAAACTCACTAAGATGCTAAGCTTTCATTTCTCAAGGAACAGAGGGCTACAGCCTCTCAGGGAAGACTGACAGCTAACTAGCTCACTCTAGTTATTTTATTCAAACAAATTTAATTCAAAGTTAATTGTGGATAGGAAAGTTTCTAGCTACCAAGGTTATCTTGCACTTACTTCTCATGGGAACAGACAACCCACACAAATCTCAGTCCCTTTTGACTTTGGCTAGGCATAATCAGTTGAAAGAACTCCAAGTTTTCCAGAAGTGTCTCAGGACCAAGATGAGTGCAGCTGCATGTTCTCACATAGCATCAAGGGCAGACATTCCAAAGAAACAATATTTCCTTAAGGTTCATACATTCTCATGGCAGTTTCTCAGCTTCTCCTGATGGACCCAAACATACCGAAGGCTTATGGGTCATTTAAAGCAGTTTCAAATTTATATCATTTATACAGATGGTGTCCTTGTCTCTTAGTAAAAAGAGCATGTCTCAGAAGAATCCATCCGGGAAACTAAGTAGTGGATGTCAATAATTTGTTCTAAAAAAGGCATGGACAAACACACACACACACACACACACACACACACACACGTTTAGAGCACAAGCTAGTCTTTCAAAGGACCCAAATAAAATTCCCAGCACCCATGTCAGGTAGCTCACAACAACTAAAATTCCAGATCCAGAGAGCTCCTACTCCTTTGGCCTCTGGGATCTTTGATCCATGTTAACTTTTCTCATTAAAGACACACATACTAAAAATAAGAACAATAATTAAAGTATGATAAATGAGATTATTACTCCAGTAATTTAGTGAATGAATGGATGATTGAATAAATAAATAAATGAATAATTAAATGTATATATACAGATGTATACAGCAAAATTGAATTCAAGATTATTTCATATCCTTTTATTTGCTGCTGTTTTTTGAGTCCTGGAACTCACTCTATAGACCAGGCTGGCCTCGAACTCAGAAATCCACCTGCCTCTGCCTCGCAAGTGCTGGGATTAAAGGCGTGTGCCCCCTCTGCCTGGCTTGAAGATTATTTCTAAGCAGTACTTTTTACTCACAGCAGGCTGGAACAATCTTGTAATTAAAGATTCACAAGTGCTTTTCATTTAAAAAGTATATTTTTTATTTTGGCTTTTTTGGGTTTGGTTTTTCTCCCTTTTTTCCCTTCTTTTCTTTATACAGTTTATTTGTATAGCGCTGTCTGTAAAGGAAATTGCTATATAGAAAAGGCTGGCCTCCAACTCTGAGATATCCCTGCATCTACTTCCCTAGTGAAGTAGAAACTTCCATTTTCTCTGGAAAGTTAGTTATATCAAATGATGCTTTGCTGGGGCATACAGGTGAAAGGATATCTTGCTAAAGCAGACACGTGAAGAATATTTTCCTGAAGCAGGCACAGGTGAAAGAACGTGTTAATATAGTGGACATGTAAAGTTGCTTGATAAAGGAGTAGATATGACCCTACAGACAGTAGGAGACCAGTACTAAGCTTTGGTTTGGAAAGCTCTTCCCACTAATTTTTACTAACAGCACCCATTTATTGGTTTGCCTGACATTGCAATGTTGAGCTCAACTTCTGATAATGCTGCTATTGCCTAGAACTGCTTGTGTGGTTCCTGTGCCAGCTGGCTGCTTCTATGTCAACTCCTAAAACCAATTGGCAATCCTGGTGGTTTCTTCAAAATTGAACTACAGATGCAGGTTCCTGCCTAGTGTCTGCTTGCTGAGAGGACTTGATTGAAGCTGCTTGTTTCTTCATCTTGGGCTGCCTTGGGCTGACTTCAGGCTCTGTGCATCCAGGAGCTCAGGACATCATTCAGCATACCTGTCCACAGGGACTTGTCTGAGTCAGAAGGGGTCTGGTAAAGCACTCAGGAGCCATATATTCATGCTATGCCTTAGGAAGTATAAGTCTCACCCATGTCAGGTAGCACCACCAGGCCAGAGTCCCTGATCTGCAATAATAGAGGACTCGGTGTGTCCTGTTGTACTCTCTAGAGGTCTCAAGTCCAAACACTCGTCAGTCTTACCATGTGGAGGCTCTCACAAGCACTGACTCGGGTACAATTAACCTTTGTCCTATCAGGTACCAAACCCTGCTCCTTTGAATCTCATTTCCCTTTGGAAAGTTTATTCAGGAGAAGGCAATGTGACCAGGATCTTGTCATGGCAAAAAGACACTGATCATGTATAAAGGCCCTCAAAATAGACAGTCCTACTGTCATAGGCGCAAAAACCCAGGCTCTGCTTTCCACACATTGAGTCTGCCAAGCGGAGACTGAGGAGAATCCCTAAAATGTATGGCATTACTCTTTACTTTTGAAGTTGTTACAAGGTCCTGTGGGACTCTGGGCTATATTATACTAATTTGGAGAATGAGGTAGAAGGTCTGTGAAGTAGTGATCACCTGCCTGTGTATCCAGACTGTGTGTGAAATTTAAAAGTGAACCAAGGCATTTAAATTTCCTCTAAGCTGCTCTGGAACAATGTGCCTACATAAGATTATCCTGAAATAATGTGAATCTGAGATAGACATGCTATTGAATCCTTCAACATACAATGGTTTCCCTCAACTAATTTCTCTTCTCTTTCTGTGTATAGCTGTGGACTTTGCACAATGAGACAGGGAGCTCTTGACTTTAAGACCACTCTAGACTATATGGAGAGACAAAGAAGAAGGAATCAAACAAAAAAGAATGTTAGGAATGCCTACACAGGAAAGAAGAGTAAAACTTACCAACTTGGTCCTTTCAATCTCATTTTCCGTGAAGTGCTGGAGCATGGAGTATACATAGGAATCACTGGGTGGGGACTGGAATAAGGGTAAGTGGTTATGGAGGATGCAAGAGACCTTCCCACATGCACCATGTTGGCCTGATACAGCCATTGCTATGATTTCCAGCCATGCTCTGAATCATGCTCATGCTAATACTTACAGGCCTCAGACTAGCATGCTATGAAATGTGTGAGCAGACAAAAGAAGGCCATGCCATGGGAGTTGAGCACAATATATAATCAGAACCAGTTTGGATAAGTGTCATATGCTTGTGAACTCAGAGATCCACCTGTCTCTGCTATGCAAGTGCTGTGATTAAAGGCATCAGGCACAACAGCTTGGCTCCAATAAATCAGTTTTTGACTAACTTTCTGGCCTAAGAATCTTCCTGTGTTCTGATCTGATCCAATTTTCCTACATCATCCAAATCTGAAAATAAGGAAGTGGGTGGAGACTCAATTATTTAATCCAAGGCCTACTTTGGCTAGGAGGGTGTGGCTACAATGGGAGGGTTCAGCTGAAAGGTATATAAAGAGTCATAGCAGGCAGAGAAACCCTCTGACTCTTGAAGCCTGGAGTTACAACATTCTTCTGCCTGAATATGGTGGTCTGTCCCCAGTGTCCAGATCAAGTAAGTTCCTCAGCTCCATAACGATACCTCATCTCATGCAACCTAGTCTAGCCTTATCCTCACTTGAAATTTTGTTCATATAATTTTCTACTTGGTGGTTCTTCTTTTTTAAGATGAGTGTGCTCTAAGTAAGTTTGCCTGGCTGGTATCCTAGATATTCTGTCCTTTTAGGCTAATATCCACTTATCAGTTATTTTACACCATGCATGTCATTCTGGGTCTTTGTTACCTCACTCAATGATATTTTCTAGTTCCATTCATTTGCCTGAAACATTCTTGGTGTCCTCATTTTGTTATTAGCTGGATTGTATTCTATTGCGGAAATGACTTACATTTTCTGTATCCATTATTCAGTTGAGTGCTATCTGGGTTGTTTACAGCTTCTGACTATTACATATAAGGCTGCTATGAACATAAAGGTGCAAGTGTCCTTGTGGTATGGTAGGGCGTCTTCTGGGTATATGACCAGGAGTAGTATAGCTGCCTATTCAGGTAGAAGTGTTTTCAATTTTTTGATGATCAACCAGATGGATTTCCAGAGTGCTCGCACCAGTTTGGAAGCACACCAGAAATGGAGGAGTGTTCTCTTTCTCCACATGCTCACAAGCAAGTACAGTCACTGTAAGTTTTGATCCTGGTGATTCTGATTATTGTAAGGTGGAATCTCAAGGTCATTTTGGTTTGCATTTCCCTGAAGAGTAAGGACTTTGAACATTTCTTTAAATGCCTCTTGGTCCTTAGAGATTTTTCTACCTTTGAATTAGGGGAAGGATTGAAAAACCTAAAGGGGAGGGCGACCCCCTAGTAATCCCACTAATCTCAACTAACCTGGAAGCCTTGGAGCTCCCAGAGCATGAGCTACCCAACCTGGCAGCATACACAGTCTTGTCCAAAGCCCCCACTACATATATAGCTTAGGACTGCCTGATATAGCTTCAGTGGGAAAGACTTTAGGCCATAGAGAAGAGGGATACCTGAAGGGTTGGGGTTGGGGAGGGAAGCATCCTCTTGGAGGAAAGACTGAAAAGGAATTAGATGAGGGTCTGTGGGTGGGGAGCGATGACTGGAATGGAAATTTAAAAAAATAGTTTGCCAGGCCTTGAACTCACAGAAAGTCTCCTACTTCAGTCACCTGAGGCCTTTTTAACCCAAATATCCAAGTGTGTTCTCTATTATACCTAATTATTAATTGGGTTATTGTGGTTTCTGTAGAATTTTTTGTTTCATTTAGCTTTGTTTTTGTTTTTTGAGACAGTCTAGCTAAGAATGAAAGGTTGACCTTGAATTATAGGCACTCTAAGCTGGAATGTCAGATATGAGTTATTCAAGTGCCTTGAGTGCTGATCTTTATGTCACTTTAAGCCTGGCATTATTTGGTGTGCTTTTAATCCAGCAACAGGGAGCCAGAGGGAGGCTGTGAGTGTCAAAATAGCTGGATATTATGTGTGTTTTTTAAGAATGCAAAACAAGGGGCTAGAGAGATGGCTCAGTGGTTAAGAACACTGATTGCTGCCAGGTGGTTGTGCCACAGGCCTTTAATCCCAGCTCCCCGGAGGCAGAGACAGGCGATTTCTGAGTTTGAGGCGAGCCTGGTCTACAGAGTGAGTTCTAGAACAGCCAGGGCTACACAGAGAAACCCTGTCTCGAAAAAAACAAACAAACAAAAAAGAACACTGAGTGCTCTTCCAGGGGTACTATGTTCAATTCCCAGTAACTAAATGGTGGTTCAGAACCATCTATAATGGAATCTAATGCCCTCTTTCTCTTCAGTTGTCTCTAAAGACAGAGACAGTGTACTCATATACATTAAATAAATAAATAGATATATAACTAAATAAATAATGTAAAACAAGGAAACAAACACAAAATACCAAAAAACAAATGGTATTTGCATTTGCTAACTGATAAATAGCCTCTTATTATAATGGAACTCAGGATGACCTCAAACTTCCAGGAAGAAAAGTATATATACACACATGCACACTTATGTATATGTATGCGTGTGTGTGTTTAATATTCATTATATCACAACCACAGTCTCGATCTCTCCTCTCCACCTAAACCTACTCTTGACTGCAACAGTAAGTCAGAAGCTGGATAGTCACTAAGTTTGATGGCAGCCTAATTTATATAGAAAGTTTAAAAACAGCTATAAGACCATGTCTCAAAGAAGGAAAAAATCCAAACCAATAAACAACAACACCAAAAAAAAAAATGAACAAGATATTTCTATCTGCTGATTTATACATGGTCTAGTCTTTTCAAGGAAATCAGGATATCTTCAAATTTTCAGAAAGAAGCCAGGTATTATTATTATTATTATTATTAAATGTTCAAACAGAAAAATCTAAATATCACTTAAAATATCTGCTCCTTTTTCTTACCTTTGTTTGGTCTTCCTTTAGACTGTGCAGGTCTCAGGCTAGCTGTTTTGGTGCTGTAGAAGTAACCAATAATGACACTGAGCTAGAGAGCCTCCTGACTTAAGCACGGGAATCATATGGGGATTATAATCTCCACCTCATAGTCTCTTTATTCTGGATGCTTTATAAAGAGTCACCAACCATGTCAATGGCTACTGAAGGACAACTGACTTTAGTGTTTCTTTCCCACTCTGTTAGCTCTGTAGTTTGCAGATCTCAAGCTTGGAAC
>NW_021618429.1:0-33239 GCF_004785775.1 Grammomys surdaster | reverse complement strand
TTTATGTATTGAATTTTCTGACATGCTGCCAAAGCATAATTCACAAAGGAAAGATAGGTGTGTGTGCATCCTTCAAGTACAATTTTTCAAAAAAAAAAAAAAAACGAATTTCCCCCTCTTCTGGAAAGACTCCTGTTAAACAACAAATGATAGTAAAGATATATGGAAAATGAACTACAGTATTATATTACTGATAGGAATATTAATTTTTGCAGACAACATAGAAAGCAACATAGAGTATCCTTATAAGCCTAAATGTTTAACTCCACATAATTCACTACACTAATGTTGGGTATAAGTGGAAAGGAATTGAACCCAGCATATCAAACACAACTGTACACCATGTATTTTTGTGGATTTACTCACAAAAGCCATGCTGTAGAATCACCTTAGATATTGTTCCAGTTTGCTTTCTGCTGCTGTAATAAACTCCATGACCAGAGCAGGTTGTAGAGGAAAGGGTTTGTTTTACTTCGCAAGTTGTAATCTATCATTATGGGAAGCCAAGGCAGGGACTCAAGTCAAGAGCTTTAAGCAGAAATCAACAGAACCATGCTGGTTCCCAGCTTGCTCCCAGGCTCTTTTTCAGCAACCTTTCTTATACAGTCCAGAACATTCTGCCTAGGGATAGTACAACACATAGTGAGCTGGGCACTGCAACATCATTTAACAATCAGGAAAATGCCTCATACACATGTTGATAGGCCTATTCAACAGACGAAATTCTTAAACTGAGGTTCCCTTTTCTAGGGTATGTCAAGTTGACAACCAATAGTAGTCATCATAGTTGAATAGCCTATCAATAGGTGAATGGATAAAGAAAATATCACACACACATACACACACACACACACACAAAAAAAAAAACACCTACCAAATGTATAAATATATGAATAAATGTTGAAGTAATTTTAAAAATGGGTGCCTACCTGATGGTCTGTGAAGGTAGAGTAACATTACTTCACCAGCACTGTATTTATTATGTCTGGATCCATTATAGCCAAAATAGGTTGTTGGCCTTCATAAAACCTGCATTGGGAAAGCAGAGAGGATTTAACCACTTAGCTAGATTTTGCAGCTAGAAGCATGCCCAGGAACCCAGATGTTGATTCAGATGTTACAAGACCCATAATCCGAATTCTATAATACACAACTATATAAGCTCCTAGTTAATCATTCTGACTCTATACCACAGAAGCCTCATGAAATAAAATAAAATGTAGCTTGTACAAAGACGGGCAAACACAAAGTAGTTCTACAAAGAGATTTCAATAGAAATAAATAGGAACATCTGTTAAATCTGGGTGGTGCGTACATGAATACTGAGTTTGAGTAGCCAAACGCTGGGCAGAAAATCAGGTGAGCCATCTCTGGAACATCAAGTCTAAGAGAAAAGTCAAAATGTGCTACTTTCTCTGACAAATTCAGTCCATGAACCATGATAGCAGTAGACATATGAGACCAGTGGTAATAAAAGCCTATAAGATAATTATAATCATACCTTCAGTTCAAGAAACTATAGTCTACAGTTGTTTCCCAGGCACTGAAATGTGTAAACCAATGGAAGTTTCCAGAATGCTTACCCCCATATTTTTTATGGCATTGTCTATCAAACTCCTAAAATCCCTGGGAAGAAAAAAATAAAAATATTAATACTTTCACATTTATTTAATTATTTGGTGTGTGTGTGCCTGTGTACAGAAATGGAGGACCACTTGTGGTAGTCAGTTCTCTCCCCGCATCATGTCAGTTCCAAGGATTAAACTCAGGTGGTCAGGATTGGTGGCAGACATATTTACCACTGAGCCTTCTTCCTGCCCCTGACTACTATATTTTTATACTTATTTATATATTTATTTACATCCAAAATGTTGCCCCCTCCCAGTCCCCTCTTGCAGAGTTGCTCCCCCTTCCTCGCTCCCCTTCCCCTCTGAGAGAGCAGCCCCAACCTGGTATTCCCCTACCCTGCTGCATCAACTCTCTGAAGGATTAGGTGCATCTTCTCCCACTGAGACCAGATGTGATAGCCCTCTGCTACATATGTCCCTGACTACTATTTTAAGTAGATTGCTCTAATATTATTGGCTCACAAATGATTTGATTATTACTAAATCAAGTTTACTAAATCATGATATTATATATCAAAGACAGTAAGAGGAATGTTTCTATTCTTATGTAAAAGGTGAGAGAATACAGGAGAGGCCTGAAATGAGGATCTTGATGTTGTTCAGAGTTTTCTCCCAACATTATTAAGCATGGCCAATTACTCTTGTCTATGAATAACAGTTAATACAGTGTCTTTCTGAAGTGTGTTTCCCTACATGTCTTCCCTAAATGCTCGAGGACTCTGAGTTATTCTTTTCATAGACACAAGAGGAAACAGGAGCTAAGTGAACACAAGGGAGAATCTCAGAGACAGACATCTTTGTGTGTCCCCATACTTAAAGTCCTTTTTATTCACCTCATAAACTCTCCCTAGGACACCAGAGGAATTGGGAGATGGAACAAACTCAGGCCCTCTTTTTAATCTAGAGTGTGTGTGAGTCTCAGGCACATATCTGAGTGAGAAAACAGGTAAGCAAAGAATGGCAGAAAACTCTCTTATCATGTGTTCTACTGAACACAGAAAGAGGAGAGATACCACAACAACATGAAACATTACAAATTATGGTGGTTTGAAAGAAAAATGTCCCCTTAGGCCATAGGGGGTGCCACTAGTAGGTGTGGCCTTGTGGGAAGTGGTCACTGGGAGCTGGCTTTGAGGTCTCAGATGCTCAAGCCATTCAGTATAGTAGTCACTTCCTGCTGCCTGCAGATCAAGATGTAGAACTCTTAGCTACCTCTCCAGCACCATGTCTGCCTGCATGCTGACATGCTTCCTGCCATAGTAATAATGGACCGAACCTCTGAACTGTTGGCAAGCTCCTATTAAATATTTTCCTTTATAACAGTTGTTATAATCATTATGTCTCTTCATAGAAATAAAACCCTGAGACACAAATTTAGCATTTTCTTTATCCTTTTACTTTCTGTCCTAGTTTGTTTTAATTATCAACTTGAAAGAGCCAATAAGATGAGAAAGGAGACCCCATTGAATGACTGTCAAGATCAGATTGGCCTGTGGAGTCAATGTCTGTGAGAGTTTATCTTGGTGGTTGGTTGATGTAAGAGACCTTACATCATAAGCTAACTAATCCATGGGCAGGTACTTAGGAGCTGTCTAAGAAAGGTAGCTAACAAGAGCCTAAGAGAGACAGAAAGCAGCATCCCTCTATGGTCTCTTCCTAGGCTCTAGCCCTGATATCTCTCAGTGAAGAATACCAGCCAGTAAGATAAAATAAAACTCATGATCTGGGAAGCCTAGAACTGGCCTTTCTAATTGCAGGAACTAAGCCACTTTTGACAACCACAACAAGACCAGTAGGGAGCTCAAGCAATACTTACATTGCAATATGCAAGAATATTTCCTACAAAAGGCAGTGGTTTGGGTCCAGAAATCCCCAAATTCTTAAAATTTCCATGTGTGGAGGTTGCAAACCTGTAAGGTGAGAGACTGAGTTCTTAAGGATTGTCCCTGCGTGTAATGTAGGCTTACCAGTCACAGACACAGGAACTTTAATATTCAAGCTGGAAGGATGATAACATGTAAGCAACAAGTAACAACAAAAGCTACAACAGCAACATTTACTTTTGATTCTTCTTTTTTATCCTCACATTATCTGAGAGATTCCCCAAACCCACAAAGGTTAGCTTAAAAAGTAGATGAATTCTTTGGCTGTAAGTCTCAATGTAAATTATTTCCAAATGTCCCACAGCTTCACTGTTAATGTGAGATTCATGCTAGAATAGTTTTACATAATGTCATTTTCTTATGTCATTTAGGAAATTGATTGAATACCAGTGAGTGTGCTCCTGTAGGGATCTTTAGTGGGGGCTGCAACACACAAGTGTATTTGAGAGTTCTTCCCGGAGAGGAGATGACTATTTTCTTATTTATGCCTAACTCAGTGATTCTCAATCTTCCTAATGTTGCGACGATTTAATACACTTCCTTATGTTATGGTGACCCCAACCATGACTTCGTAACTGTAATTTTGCTGCTGTTTACAATAATAATATAAATACTGGATATGCAGGATATTTGATACGTGACCCCTGTGAAAGAATCAAGATGCACAGGTTGAGAGCTGCTGTCCTGATCTGTGCCTGTCTGGTATTTATGTCATCACTGGCCCATTCTTTTCCTTATCCACCTACTCTGAGAGATTCACAAGGCCTGAAGGACAGGCCCAGAAAAAACTGTTGAATTAAAAAACCTGCTAAGCAGGTTTATTTCAAAGCATAATGCAATCTAGCTTATGTATTTTTTATGCAATAGGCTTACATCCCTGACACTTATAAACAGATGATGTCATTTTACACATGGCTGTTGTCACAAATACTGAGAGCAATGGCATTTCCTTTTAACCTTAACCTTCTAAAAAATGGCTGCAATCTTATCTCATAGAAGTTTTAGGACCAAATAGAATGAAATGAAACCTTTTCAATTAACTGTAAAACATGATCAGACAGAAAAGATATTGCCACAACACCTTGAATACTAAGCCTTTCCTTTAAAGAATAAAACCATGTTTGAGATTCCTATTTTCACACTATCATGAGTATCTATCTTTTATAAATGTAAAATGGTAACTGAAGTGAAATGTATTGTGTTTGACAATGGTGGAGTATCTACTATCCATGGATTCAATGATGTAAATACACACACACACACAAACACACACACACATGCACACACACTCAGAAAGGCAGGAGAATGAGCTGTCCATGGCAGTAACATTTATTATCCTAGAACTCAGTATAATTTCTTTCTTCCTGTATGCCATTATGAAGGCATGCTGACATTGAAAGGAAGTACTGAAATTGATGTCTTGACTGATGCTGCCAGTGGAACTTAGAAGGAAAATTTTTAAAATCCAAATTGTTTCAGAGTGCCTGCCCTTTGAGGATGCCAGTGGATCAGTAGATTCCATAGCAGGGGAGGGATAACTCCTTATATTGGTGCCAGGGGATTTAACAGTGAATAGTGAAGAAAAAAATCAGGTATTCTTTTCTCAAAAGATTCATCATTTAGATGTAAATCCATATTATATAGATAGAAGAACGAAGTTTGGGAAGGTAGAGTGCTCCAGGGATGAGGAACAAAAGGAGAGAAAATCTGAGATTACCACATAGCTTGTGGTATACTAGGTATATTGTATAAATGGTCCTAGAGGTGGGACAAAGGAGCAGAGCCTAGCCATGTGCATATGGGGCAACACTCCATGTCTCCTATATCTGAGAAAACAGAGGCAAAGACAACACAAAAACTCCTTCCATCACCACAATACCCAAAATCCTGAGATCTTGAAGAAGAGGACTTCCATGCTCACAGCTATCCATTGAATTGATCACGGGGTTCCCAATGGAGGAGTTAGAGAGAAGACTAAAGGAGCTGAAGAGGTTTGCAGCACTATGGGGAGAGCAGCAATACCAACCAACCAAAGCTCCCAGGGTCTAAACCACCAGCCTGGGAGCACATAAGGAGAGACCCATGGCTCCAGCTGCATATATAGGGGAGGATGGCCTTGAAGGGCATAGGTGGGAGAGGAGGTCCTTGTTCCCATGAAGGCTGGATGCCCCACACAGTGTGGGGGAATTCGAGGACAGGGAGGTGGGAGTGGATGGGGGTATGGGGGCACATCCCCATAGAAGCAGGAAGAAGGGGGAAGAGATAGGGGATTTCTGGAAGGGCATAATATCTGAAATGTAAGTAAAATATCCAATTAAAAAAAAGAAGAGGACTCCTGTCGCGCAGTGCTTGCGCCTAGGGATCGCGGGCTGACGGAACCGTTGCAGGATACCGGGATCAGCGGCGGCGGCTGGCATCAGCTCCAAGCCGGGCCAGGGGGGGTGGGCGAGCGGCCTCCGGGGTCGGGGGCGTGGAAGGAGCCAGCCGAGCCGGCCCAGGGCCTTCAGCAGCCGACGGGGAGGGGCTCGCTCCACAGCGGCCTCTGGTCACCCGAAAACCAGAGCAAGACCTCCGTCCCAGCCCCCAAAAGCGAGAAAGTGTTATCAGCTCTTTTAATTCTCTCCTTCCAGGAGTCACTCGTGAGAGCCCACGGAAGAAAAGTGTCTCAGCTCTTTTAGTTCAGCTCACTCTTCCCGCTAAGGGGAGAGGAGAATGTTGTCCTTTGAAGTGTGCGACTGGCGACTGGCGAGAGATCGCGAAAACACTCCAACAACAGGAGACCTTGCACCACACAGCAGTTGTCGTTTAATTTGAGCTCTAGAATTTAAATATATACAGTTTCGGGGAAAGAACAGGTAGCCCCTATTGGTTTGGCTTGGGTGTTTGAGGATGCCTTATTTGCATGGAGGTGCTATCCTACGTGATAAGGGTCACGGGTCTCTTTGTGAGAAGCAGAAGCTAAGAGGGCCACTGGCATGGAAAATCTGAAACAACCTTCTGTCCTGTGACCCTTTTCAGGCCGAGGTTTCCAGGGCTTCGAAGATTTTACCGAGCTTTCTGGCTTTCTCATAGCCCACTGCCCCACAGACTCCCATCAAACACAGTGATCAATTACGTGTATTCCTCTTCACTGAACCATGGATGCTTAATCTGGGGGGAAACTGAGACTCAACCAGATGATAACTCAAGCCTGAGGTCACTCAATCCTCCTTTCCACAAAATGTGGAGTTTAGTAGAAGAGGAATGGATATTCATCACCTTGGAGAGATTTGTATCAGACCCAAAACAACACCTTAAGTTTCTGTACATCCCATGCTCAAGCAAAGTCTCCTTCATTTTCTCTTTGAATTTTCCAAACAAGTAAAGGAAAAGAATTGTCTGATTTATAACCTCCAAATCCTGATCACTGAGGAGAGGAGCCTTGGCAGTTTAATCAGAGATAGAGGAGCACCAGGATGCTAGCCAGGAGCATCATGTATCCATGGAAATGTTTGGAATCAGGTTCATCACTGTTTCTTTAATCAAGTCTCTCTTTTGTACTTTATTCTTAGCTGTGTGTTCTGCACCTTGCAGGACTGAGCCCAGTGAGTTCCCTTCCCTTCCCAGCTGTGATTCAAGGCAGTGAGCCTTCTTCAGTGCTTAAATACTGGTAAAGGAGGTGGGGCTGACTTTACATTCAGCAGAAACACTACTGTGCCCACTCACAGTTCCGAGTTCAGTGCATTATCCACCTCCACTGTTGGCCGAGAATCATGGATGTGCCCACTTTGGTATTTTAATTCATTTGGTAGAAATATCAATGAAAAAATACAACCTGTGTTATCATTGAATCCAAAACTTTCTTATCAGAAGCTCAGGTGAAGTTATTGTCATTGACATCCTCTAGTCTGTCCTTTTGCCCAGGGCTGCTTTTATTTTGTAATACTGGAAATTCATCCAAGTGAGCTCCACCCACAAGTATTATTTTCATTCACTTCCCTCGGCCTACAATATCCTCTGCATCAGAAAGAACTCTTTTCATCCCTCAAATTCATCTTTTAAAATTCCTTCTAGTAGAATCCTTTCTCATTAACCTCATCAAAAAGTAGAAATAGTCTCCTGGACAGCCTTTATTATGGGCAGGAAACAATCCTATTTTTCTCTCTCTAAGAACATTGTTGGTTTCTACATGTGTTTTCAATACCAGGTTATAAGCTCATACAAGTCATAGTCTATCTTTCATTTCTGTCTAGCAGAATGCTTTAAGAAACGTGGCATCTAGAAAGTTTGGGTGACATTTGTCTTCTCTGTGTTCATTTATTATGAACTGACCACTTCATATTTGAGGATCATAAAAGCAAGAGTGTTAATTAGACACAGTCTCCTTCCTGATATATGCAAGCTGATCTGTCATAGAGCTGATTGCTCCATTATTTGATGTTGAAGAGATGTCTCAAGAGTTTAGAGCTTGCCATCTTTATCATTTATCTGTGATGCCTTTCCCTATCTGCATCCCCATCATGGCCTTGCATAATCCCTAGTAACTCATTCCTACAATTGTCAACACACACAAACACACATACACACTCTGGGAAGGATTAGAAGGTGTGGTCTTATTGGAAGGGGTGTGTCAATGGAGGCATATTTTGAGATATCAAAATTTCTCAACATGTAATCTGCTTCCAGGTACTCTTATTGCATCATGTGCTGCCTACTTGCTGCCATGTTTCCTGCCATGATGATCATGGACTAACACTCTAAAATTTTAAGCAAGCCCCCAATAAACTCTTTCTTTTACAGGTTGCCTTGGTGATGGTATCTCTTCACAGCAATAGTGAAGTAACTATGGCAATGCCTGTTAAATATTTTCTATAAAGCAAATGTGAAGGGAAATTAAGAACTGTTTTAATTGGGACTATGGATGTGGCTCAGTTGGTAAAATGCATGCTTAATATGGCTAAAGCACTGGGTCTGACCTGGGCGCTCCATAGTAGTAGTTGTAGTTCATGTCTAAAATCTCAACACTTGATGAGTAAGAGCAGAAGGGTTAGAACTTGAAGGTCACCACAGGTTACATAGTAAATTAGAGAACCGATCAATGGGATACATGGGGGAAATGCTAAGTGAATGTCTCAGTTGGGAAAGCATCTGTCATGTGAGCATGAGAACATGATTTTGTATCTAAAGGACCCGTATAAAAGTCAAGAATGACAATGTGTGCCTGTGGGTATACACACACACACACACACACACACACACACACACACTCATGTGCATGTAATAGACATATAAGCATGCACATAATAAAATACGAAACCTTTCTGGAACTAACACATTTTACTTTGAAAAGCTTAATTTGGTTAATTACACCTCCTGTAATGAGGAGTAATATAACTCTGACCTCTCCTATTCACCAGGAGGCCTCTAGTCTATCTGGGTGAAAGACACTTGTCATTTCTTGAGATGAAAACCAAGCCAGAATCATGGCCAATCAAAACAAAAGGTCTTAGTCTACCAAGGGTCTTAAAAGGAGGCATCCTTTTGTGAAATTTATTCTATTAGGTAATATCTTTTTTTAATACACAAAGAGTTGAGCTGCAGGCATGAATGAAGAATCTCTGTACTGGAGGTTTGTCCTGAAAATACATTTTTAAAAATTTTTTTATTGGATGTTTTATTTACATTTCATATGTTGTCCCCTTACCCCATCCCCCACCCACACAGGAAGCCCCAATCCCCTCACCCCTCCTCCTTCTTCTCTGTGGATGTAACCTCTATCTACCCCCCCTCCCACCTCTCCACCCTCAAAATTCCCACCCCCTGGGGCGTCCAGCCTTCATGAGGTCAAGGTTCTCTTCTTCCACCTATGCCCAGCAGGGCCCTCCACTCTTACATATTCAGCTAAAGCCCTGGATCCCTCCCTAAGTGCTCCCAGGCTGGTGGTTTAGACCCTGGGAGCTGTGGTTGGTTGGTATTGTTGCTCTCCTCATGGTGCCACAAATCCTTTCAGCTCCTTCAGTCTTCACTCTAACTCCTCCATTGAGAACCCCATTATCAGTTCAATAGCTAGTTGTGAGCATCTGCCTCTGAATATGTCAGACTCTTGAAGACCTCTGAGGAGACATCCATATCAGGCTCTTATCAGCATGCATTTCTTGACTTAGATAACTCATTAGTATGTAAATTTCTTGAAATGGAGGCCTATTAGTCACTCCCTCTACCTGTGTCTTATGTGACTGACAGTACAGGTTAAATGGAGATTAGATCGGAGATTAGACCACCCGTCAGGCCCTGGGATCTGGGGGCATGGCTAAACACTTGCAGTCTCGGGGTTCCAGGCCCATGCCAACCCACGAACCAAGATGCCCTTCCATGGCCCAACAGAACTTCAGGTTGAATCACCCATACATATGTAAGCAACCCTTGACCCATGATTCTGTAAGTACCCCCTTGAAAGGCACTGGCTCACTAAGCTAGACTTAGGTACAATCATTCCTTTGGTCTCTCATTAGTGCCATATCTGAAGTAAATAGTCATTCTTTCACAACTCTCTATGAAAAGTCAATACCATCATGGTTATTGACGTCTCAGCTTAGTACTTCATTGTAGTATGCTGCAAATAAAAAAGTTTGGTAAAAATTTGATCATTAGCATGACTATAAAAATGCTCACTTTCAATAATAAGTGTTGATAAAAACTAGAAATTGGTGTTTATTTTCTCATCAGAAATCAGGGTATTTCGTGGTAACAATGAAGTGGACATAGGCAGTCCCTCAAGAACCAGGGAGTTAACCATATTTACCTTAGATTTGTGTCATTACATCATTATATTTCACAGAAGATAACCTGCACAGGGGCTGAACAAGATCAAAGAACACCCAGAATCCTGCAGGAGTGCACAAAATTACTGCAATCTTCATCGCTGGATTCAATCACAATATGAATTGGTTTCTGGTCCACAGGATACAACACAACAGACCATTATAAATCATGCTCCACTTATGGTCTCATCTCTGGACACAACTTTTAGAAGGATTGGGTTTTCTGGTTGAAGAAGTCCATGTTTGCATAATTTTAAAGGGATCTGCAGCAATTAAGCAAGGAAAGGAAGCAATCAATGAAGTGACAATCACAAATGCAAAGAGACACATAAATGCTGAAAGGGTTTTGCAAGTGCGCAAACACTATGTTTCCTGCCAGAGTCCTTCTTTAGGTGCTGTCTACCTTTTTGCAGACAGGGTCTCTCACTGGCCTGGACCTCAGAAACTATACTAGGTTGGCTGCTTAGTGAGCCCCAGGAAACTACTGATCTTTGCCTTTTCAGTTTTGGGAGCTGGGAATATGAGTGCATGTCAACACACCTAGTTGATATTAAGTGGATTGGTTGATTGGTTGGTAGCTGGGTTGATTGGTTGGTAGGTGAGTTGGATGGCTTGCTTGCTTGCTTGCTTGCTTGCTTGCTTGCTTACTTGCTTTGGTTTGCATGGGTTATGGTGATTAAAATCAAGTCCATGTGCTTTGAAAGCAAGAACCTTGCTGACTGACCTGTCCCCTAAAGTCACTTAGTTTAGAAAGTTTTTTCCATTAATTTATTTATTCCTTCATTTTGCATCCCAATAACAGCCCACCCCTTCCAGTCCCCACCTCACAGAGTCTCTCCTCCCATCTCCCCTCCTCTTCTCCTCTCAGAGGGTGGAGGGCCCCTGGGTGCAAGTTTAGACAGTTTTATACTTAGGTCTCTTTAAAGCAATACATATAACTCTAAAACTGAAATACTCAAACTCTTCAATAGATGTTGCAAAAAAAAATCCTTAAATCAAAATGCTTTTCTGCAAATCAATACCCCAATTTAAAAAGCAAAACTCCCATAAAAATAAAGCTTACTGAAAATTCACACTGACCTGAGTTTCCTTACAAGGTTGGAAAGAGAAGTTCTGCAGGACTCTGACAAGAGCAACTTTCATGTTTATGAGAGCAAGCCTCATGCCAATGCAGTTCCTGGGTCCATTCCCAAAGGGCAGGTACACGTAAGGATTGATGCTGTCCTGATTCTTCTTGCTGAACCTGGTCTCACATGAGTAGAGGAAAGCATGTTACTGAAGTATTAATGAAGTGTAACAGACACTTGTGTGGTATCTCTTAGTTACCCACAAGCAGTAGTAGAAAGGATGTTTGCATGGACTGATTGTGAAAATTCTGGTATGACTTTTAGAGTTTCTCGATTGCATACAATGCAAGGTGGTCATTTTACCACTCTCATATTAACTTCTCATATGCATGCTCTCACCAACATCTCTTCTTTCCAACTTGCCCCACACTCATTTTCATGTCTATTTTGTACAAGTCTTTCACAGGCAGTCACAGATTCTGTGTGTTCATGATGGCGATAGCCACATTCTAGCTAGGAGACACTATTAGCACACCTCCCCGATTCTTTAGCTCCCCCAGTTTTTCCATTATGTTCCCTGGGCCTCAGAGTGGGTGATATGCCACAGGAATTATGCATTACAAGTCTTCCTCTTGTTTTACCATGGAGAAGCTTTTCGGTCATGTTGAGGTGATATCAGTACTGTTCAAAAGAACACTTACCTTAAAACCTGATCATTGCATGTAGAGTGATATAACTATTCTATGAGACATAAGAAATGAGGCCAATTGAGCAAAAGTATGTGATTGGCTGGACTAATACTCACAGAAGTCAGAGGATAAAGTCAGAGTATTCAGTGCCAATACTGAAATTGTTTTCCTTTCTCTTCTCTCTGTTATTCTCTTTTCTCTTTTCTATTTTTTGTTTTCTACTTTCTTCCTCTTATTTCTCTCCCATGTATGCTTCCCTTCCCTTTCTCCCACTTCTCTCCATCTCTCATTCTGTTCCTTCCAACTTCCCATCTTTCCTTCCTCCATCCTTCTCTTTCCTCCCTTTCTTTCTTTCTTTCTTCCTGGTCCTTTTTCGTTTCTTCCTTCTCTCATTTTTTTTCTTGCTCTTCCCTTCCTTTTTAACTTGATAACTTAAGTCAGGTAATTTACAAAGGTATGCAATGCTACTCATAATCATTAATTTATCTCTCTGTGTGTTTCTTTGGGTATAAAAATCTGAGTGGACAAAAGAAGTTTATTCAAATTAGATACATGTAAATGATACTTAGGAGAAAAACACTGCTTTATGGAAAAGTGGCAATTGCAGTGTGACCATGGATACTTTTTCTTTTTTTTCTTTTTTATCTTTTTTTAAATTTTTAATCTAATCTTTTTTACAGTCCATATTTTGTTCCCCTCCCAGTCTACCCTCTGACTGTTCCACATCTATACCTCCTCTCCCCATTTCCACAAAGAAGTTCTTACTCCCTACCCCCACCTCAGCAGACCTCCCCAATTCCTGAAGCCTCCAGTCTCTTGAGGGCTGGGTGTATCTTCTCTAACTGAGTCCATTTTGAAAATTCTGATGAGTATTAGAGTATTGTAATTTCAAAAACTTAATGAGGGTTATGGGTATATGTGAATTAACACCATGTATGGGTGAATGGTTTCTGGTTACATAGAATTGCCTTAAAAGTGCTCTGGGTACTGATTTGTTACTTTGTCAAACATTTTCTGTTGTAGAAATTTATCACAACATAATGATTTATCATAGTTTGGAGTAGTCCTTCATGTACACTAAACACTTATTGTGTTGTTTCATTATTAAATGAATGTAACAGAAGTACAATCATGTGTGTCACAAAAAGATATAGGAAGTGGGATTGCTGGAACTGGAGAGAACACAGAAGTCACCTGGTCTAGAAGACAGAAGAATTTATGAGCTCTAGTTAACTTCTTCAGCAAGTACTATACATAGAGACTTAATGGTGTCAAAATTGCACATCCTGGCCAACAACATAAGATGTCAGAAATCAGGAGATGCACATTAGAAGCAAAGACTGCATAGATCCTGGGCCTTTAGGCTTGCCAGTCTCTGCACAAAAAAAAAAAAAAAAAAAAAAACCCATTCTTTATTTTGTTTGCCAATACAACAACTAGAGTGTAAAGCTGTGACTGAAGTTTGATCTTGGCTCCAGTTTTCCAGAAAAGCCATTTTGAACTATCTCTGAAGCAGGATGTCTCAGACTTCTAGTCAGAAAGCGACATGGTTTTGGAAAAGTCAGATAGGCCCTTAGGTGATACCATTACAGCCACACTGGAGGACCCAGGTGGCAGTCTAGTCAAAAAGAAAATGTAAATAATCTCTAAAGATAATAGGCTGGGCAGTGGTGGTGTATGCCTTTAATCCCAGCACTTAGAAGGCAGAGGCAGGCGGATTTCTGAGTTTGAGGCCAGCATGGTCTACAGAGTGAGTTCCAGGACAGCCAGGCTTACACAGAGCAACCCAGTCTCAAAAAAACAAAAAAGAAGAAAAAGAAAAAGAAGGAGGAGGAGGAGGAGGAAGAAGAAGAGGAGGAAGAAGAGGAGGAGGAGAAAAAGAGGAAGAGGAAGAGGAAAAGAAAGAGGAAGAGGAAGAAGAAGAAAATAGGAGTGGTTGAAGGAAGAGCAAGGAAAATCTAGGAATGAAAAGTCTAATGTATAAAATAAAATCATACTGAGAGCACTGGGATAGATGCTACTCTTGCCTTAAAAGTTTGAATAGTTAAATGAATAGATAAATAGATGATAACCAGAAACACAAACTGTTATTGCTAATCATGTGTCCTCAACACCAGGATACGACACATCAAGAATGGACTAGACTTGGTCTGGGTAGTTTCTCTTTCTCACATTCTTGTACCTTTCAGGGCGGAATTCCTCAGGCTCTGGCCAGTACTTTGGGTCTTTGTGAAGAGCAAAGGTTGGTACCATCACCACAGTCCCTTTGGGAATGAACACCCCATTGATTTCGACATCTGTCTTACAGACCCTCTCAAGTCTTCCAGCAATTGGGTATAATCTGAGAGTTTCATTCACCACCATGTCTAGATACTCCATTTGTAGCAGGGTATCATAGGTGGCAGGTACCTGTAAAGAGAGACAGAGTTTTCATCAATTAAGTAAACCAACTTTCATCTATGGAGAACTAAGTTGTTGCACTTCCCAAGAAAAACTCACATTGGGAAGGACTTTAGCACTTACAAATTACATTAATAACTGATATACTTTAACATGCTCAATGCATCTTTAATAAATGTAGGATAATTAGGAAATACTAAAAGTCTTTGTGACAATCCCAAACCCAGAACGTGAAAACATCAGACTTACTATATATTACATTTTTTAATTTGAAGAACCATAACTAACATATCATGATAATTAGAGTCACAAAAATTTAACATACATGGTTATAATTCCACATGTGTACTTGAAAGTATTATATACAACATAGGAAGAGAACAAATGCCTATTGTATTTATTTGAAATTATCCTATATTGCCATTCTTTTAATTATATATAAAATTTGGAAGCATTGATAGGATAAAATTTTAGATGATCTGTGGAGATAATAGTCTAATTTGTATTAAATTGACAAAAGACAAATACAAGTCATTGCTACCATAGTGCTCAATTTCAACCTTGGGAGAAGTCATAATGAAAACAGGATCCATCATTCAATCCCACTCTCTATCACTGGTCCAGCCTTCTGGTTGTTCATTCAGGGCTTGCCTATGAGCTCTGAAGAGAATGATAAGCCAGATAGACCACCCCACAAACCAGATAACCTCACAGCCTAGTTCAGGCAGAATTATAAAGACCAATGTGTAAAACTTGTGACTATGACTATATTAGATTTTTGGATAGACTCAGGGGTCAGCTATGAGTTGAGAGAGATGTGTAGGGCAACACTAAATCAATCTGCCTATCCTAGTCCAGCCAAGGCTAGTCACAGTCAGGCAACAATCAGTACAGTGCATGACAACAACAGAGCTTACTGTCAAGACACTTGACTAACCAATGTTCACATTTTCATATCTCTGTGATTTTGTGGATGTTTCTTGGTAGTTTTGTGACAATCTATCTCAACATTTGCCTACAATGTTATTTTCACAAAAAGCATCACCCAATGTCTGCTTCTCATGTTTTTCTCTTTTCAGAAACCCTAAATAAAGATGGTGAGGGATTCAATGCTTAAAACTTTGTTGAAAATTTCTCCCTGTGTGGGTTAAGTAACCATTCATACCAATGCTTTTCCTCTTCCCTTCCTCCCTCCCTAGGCCCCATCCTCTCACCTTATTGGACAGAGTTGCATCAATTTCATCCTGCAGTTTCTTCTGTACATCAGGGTGAATGGCCAGCAAATACGAAGCAAAGGAAAGAGCACTGCTAGTGGTCTCATAGCCAGCAAAAATAAAGTTAATTGACTGAGCCACAATCTCCACATCAGATAATGCTAGTGGGAAAGAAAACTATTTTATTTTATTTTATTTTATTTTAATTTATTTTGTGTGTGTGTGTCTGAGTGTGTGTATGTCTGTGTCTGTGTGTGTGTGTGTGTGACAGAGAGACAGACAGAGAGAGAGAGAGAGAGAGACAGAGAGAGAGAGAGAGAGAGAGAGAGAGAGAGAGAGAGAATACTATAGCATTCTTGTGGGGTCAAAAGACAACTTGCAGGAGTGACTTCATTTAGGTCTTGCTTGGTGTTTAAACTCAAGTCTTTGGTTTGGCAGCAAGTGCCTTTATCTTATGAATATAGCTTACCAATATTGCTGGCCCATGAGATACATTTTAGGTATTACTCAGCTATTAAAAACAATGAATTCATGACATTCTTAAGCAAATGGATGGAACTAGAAAATATCATCCTGATTGAGATAACCCAATCACAAAAGAACACACATGGTATGCACTCACTGATAATTGGATATTAGCCCATAGCTCACAATACCCAAAATACAACTCACAGACCATATGAATCCCATGAAGAAGGAAGACCAAAGTATGGGTGCTTTGGTTCTTCTTAGAAGGAGTAGCAAAATACTCATGGGTGCGAATATGGAGACAAAGTATGGGACAGAAACTGAAGGAGGGGTTGTCTCGAGACTGTTCCACCTGAGTATCAATCCCATGTGCAGTCACCAAAAGTAGATGCTGATGTGAATGCCAGGAAGTGCATGTTGACGGGAGCGCAATATAGCTGTCTCCTTAGAGGTCTGCCAGAGCCTGACATATACAGAGGCAGATGCTCACAGCTAACCATTGAATTGATCATGGGGATCCCAAAGGAGAAGTTAGAGAGAAGACTGAAGAAGATGAAAGGGTCTGTGGTCACATGGGGAGAGCAACAATACCAGTCAACCAGAGCTCCCAGGGTCTAAACCACCAGTTTGTGAGCACAAAGGGAGGGACCCATGACTCCAACTTTATATGTAGAGGAGGATGGCCTAGTCAGGCATAGGTGGTAGAGGAGATCCTTGGTCCTGTGAAGGCTGGATGCCCCCGTGTGGGGGAATTTGAGGACGGGGAGGTGGAGTGGGTTGGTGGGGGCACATCCTTATAGAAGCAGGAGGAGGGGTGAGATAGGGGGTTTCTGGGTGGGGGAAAATGAGGAAAGAGGATAACATCTGAAATATAAATAAAATATCCAATTCGAAAAGGGGGAAAAAACAAAAAAAATCATTATTTACACTAAAAACAACCCAACTAATATCTCAAATCCCTAAAAAGATCATGAAAAAGCAATTCAAAGTCACATTGCAGGGGGATTCATTCTAAGGAATTGAAATGGGAAAGTCATTTTGTACAGTTTCCTTAAGGTCTACACTCCTCTTGACCATCTCTGCATTCTGACATCCTCAATATCTCCACAGCTGAGAAATCTCAAGAGGAAGCATTTCTGTGTAATGTACACAGTTTTCTTCAGTATGCCCATAGATAACTAGAAATATATACCTTGTTTTGTTCAATTTAAATGTTACCTCTTTTTAAGAATTGAAATCATAAATGCTCAATTGCTAACAGGCTGGTACAATATTTTTTAGCTTTCAGTCTGTTCCATTTTAAGTTTTTTGTTAAGTTTTATTTTATTTGAATGTGTGTGCATGAATATGTGCACTCATACACATAGTGGGTATGTCCTACACATACCCACTATGTGCACCCACCCACCCAATGTGACCTCCCCATCCTCAATTTCCCCCACACAGGGGCATCCAGCCTTCACAGGACCAAGGATCTCCTCTACCACCTATGCCTGACTAGGCCATCCTCTACATATAAAGTTGGAGTCATGGGCCCCTCCCTTTGTGATCCCAGGCTGGTGGTTTAGACCCTGGGAGCTCTGGGTAGGTGGGTATGCAAGTGGATAGGCAAGTGAATGTAGACAAAGACTCAAAACAGGACTTCTTGCATCTCCCTTCATCATTCTGTCATTACTTTGGGATAGGGTTTCTTACTGAACTAAAATCTCATCATTTCAGCTAGTTTGGCTGGCCACTGAGCTCTGGGGCCTTCTGTCTCCATTCTCCAATTTTGTGGCTATACATGTAGCCATGACCTCAAGCTTAGTTTTTGACAGATTAATTTAATTTTTCTTAAGGGAAAATTCTATCATCTATTTTACTTAGATGAAAAAGCTTTCTCAGGGTGAGGGAAATGGTCCAGTGAGTAAAAGGATTTGTTCTGTATACATGGGGACTTTAGTTTGAATTCCCAGCACCCACATAAAAACCTTGAAATGTTTTGAATGAGTATGCAATAGAAAAGCTTGAGTGTACAGAACATGAGCATATCCATGAGATATATCTGTCTTAAGAAACCTGGGGCAACAGGGCTCAAAGTTTGGTGTATGGACCGATAGCAACAACTGGAAGGTTCTTGGTAGTGTCAAAAGCACTGCACAGGAAGATAGCCTTGTCGGAAACAGGTGGGAGAGGAAGTCTTTTGTCCGGTGAAGGCTGGATGCCCCAGTGTGGGGGAATTTGAGGGCGAGGAGGTAGGAGTGAGTGGGTGGGTGGGGGCACATCCTCACTGAAGCAAGAGGAAGGGTTTCTGGTTGGGGGGGGAATGGGGATAACATCTAAAATGTAAATAAAATATCCAATAAAAAATTAATTTAAAAAACACCCCACATATCCCTGGTCAGTATCTGAAATTTCAAGTGCTGTAGTATTTATATGCATAATCTATTGAACAAGCAAGTAATGCTAGTCTTTAAATTTTGAAACTCAGAAATTAGGGGAGTTACAAAGGAACAGGAATAGCCATGGAGTATTGAGTGATGGGCTGGAGAAATAGCTCAGTCTATTAAGAGTTTAGGCTCTACTTGCAAAGGACCTGAGTTCAGTTGTGGGCAGCTCAAACAACCTGTAATTCCAGCTCCAGTGGATCTGATACCCAACTCTGACCTCCCAGACACCTAAACTCATACATTCTCACAGACACACAGACATACACTGATATAAATTAGAAAATAATTCTTGTATTTAAAGGGTAATGACTAACAATATTTTGATAAATATATCCTCATTAGAGAATTTTTGAAGATAATCTCAAATGGAAGAAACCTCACCAGCAACTAGACTGACTCTGTGGAGTGCTGTACCATGACACTGTGAACTCAAGCCCTGTACCACAAAACCCAGGCTTTTGACTAAGGCTGAACTTAGACCAAGCAGAACTGTCTTTATGTGTTTGATCCTTATTTGCATGGCTCTTCTTTACAAGGCAGGGATTACAACAAAAATTACATGCACAATGACTCATGTTAACTTATTTTAAAGTATAAACTACCCAGTCAAGTATAAACTTGCCCATAATCATATGGTATGAATCATATGCAATGAAACTATACATAATGACATTCATAGTCCAAGTTCTTTAGAGTGGAAACTCCCTCAACACATTAACCTGTGCTTCAGACAGGACTCTAGTTACTTCACATCCCCTCTTACCCCCTTACAATTCACTCAATAAATTAACTATTCTTCCTTTTTGGTCCAAATGGTGAATTTATTCACTCCCGATTTTTCCTCACTGCCATTGACAGAGAGAGGGTGAAACAAAGAGAGAGGGGGGGGGGCAGACTCAGAAACACAAAGACACACAGAGAGAATGAATACAGGAGATTATATCATTGAATGTGAATACAGAAATTTATTTTTCCAATCCCATAGGCCACTTAAATGTCAGTTAAGCACAGAGGCCTTGCATGCAATTCCAGCCTCAAAAGGCAGAGATAGAGAATTACAAGAGCAAGCTGGCTAGTGAGACTATCCAAATCTGTTAGTTCTGAGTTTCATTGAGAGACCCTGCTTCCAGGATTAAGATAGAAGAGTACTCGAACATGATCCCTGACATCTGGTCTAGGCCTCCATAAACATGCACACATCTGTGGGTCCATACACCATCAAACATGTAGATACATATTCATATCACACACACACACACAAATACACATATGCACATACACACAAACACACACAGACACCACTCTACCTCTCATGGTGCCATTCTGAGCCACTGCACTCCTCCTTATCATGGGTTGTAGGAACTGAACACAAATTCTCACATTGGCAAGGCAAGCACATTACCCACTGAACCATCTCTCCCTCACCCAAAGCTCTTTCTTGATCACGTTGACTAATGGCAGTACTGGGCAAAAAAAAAATGTTTTTCTATGTTCCATGGATTTATACTTCATTTTCATAATTTTGTCCATGGAAAGAATTCTAGGTTCCCAGAAAATAATTACATCTAGGTCCCATGTCTCATATTGGGAGTTGAAATTTCATTTCACGGGGCCCGAGCATAGAGTAGGTCGCAGGCGGCAGCTCCGTACTCAACCCCAGAAAACCGAGAGAAACAGGGACTCCCAGGAGCTTGAACTCACGCAGCATCCCAGGTAAGGTAAAAGCAACACTCTCCCCAAACAAGGAGCAACCGGGACCCACTGGGACCCAGGAATTCGCTCCTGGCCCGGGGCGGGCTCCATCCGGTTTGGGCCCGAGCACTCACAGATCCCGGGAGGCAGCTCTGCACCCAATCTCGCAGATTCCAGAGGAAGCGGGGCTCGCAGGACCTCTGTACCAAGCAGGGTCTTGGGCTAGGAGGTGGCAGTGCTTGCTCCCAAACAGGGAGCAGCTAGGACCCACTGGGACCCAGGAATTCGCTCCTGGCCCGGGGCGGGCTCCATCCGGTCTGGGCCCGAGCACTCACAGATCCCGGCAGGCAGCTCTGCACCCAATCTCGCAGAATCAAGAGGAAGCGGGGCTCACAGGACCTCTGTGCCAAGCAATTTCTTAGGCTAGGAGGTGGCAGTTCTTGCCTCCAATCAGGGAGCAACTGGGACCCACTGGGACCCACTGGGACTCACTGAGACCCAGGAATCCTCTCCTGACCCGGAGCCCAGGCCCCTTCCGGTTTCCACCTGAACACTGAACACATCTTGGGCCTCAGCTCTAACTCAAGCAGCAAAACTCATCCCAAACAGTTCTGACACAACCTAGATAATAGGAAAGACAGGCCCCAGTCAGAGACAGCACTGATAGCACAAAGGCGATCCAGATGGCGAAAGGCAAGCGCAAGAACACAAGCACCAGCAACCCAAGGTACTTGCCAGTATCAGAACCTAGTTCTCCCACATTAGAAAGTCCTGAACTCCCCATATCACCAGGAAAACAAGAACCAGATCTAAAATCACTTCTAATGATGATGCTAGAGGACTTCAAGAAAGAAGTAAATAACACTATCAAAAAACTTGAGGAGAACACAGGAAAACAGGATGAAGTCCTTAAAGAAACACAAAAATCCTTTAAAGAATTACAAGAAAACACAAACAAACAGATGAAGGAATTGAACAAAACCATCCAGGACATAAAAATGGAAGTGGAAACAATAAAGAAAGCACAAAGGGAGACTATCCTGGAGATAGAAAACCTAAGAAAGAAATCAGGAGTCATAGACACAAGCATCACCAACAGAATACAAGAAATAGAAGAAAGAATCTCAGGTGCAGAAGATACACTAGAAAATATCGACACAACTATCAAAGAAAATGCAAAATGCAAAAAGTTGTTATCTCAAAATATCCAGGAAATCCAGGACACAATGAGAAGACCAAACCTAAGGATAATAGGTATAGATGAGAGTGAAGATTCCCAACTTAAAGGACCAGTAAATATCTTCAACAAAATTATTGAGGAAAACTTCCCTAACCTAAGGAATGAGATGCCCATAATCACACAAGAAGCCTACAGAACGCCAAACAGACTAGATCAAAAAAGAAACACCTCCCGTCACATAATAATCAAGACACAAAATGTACAAAACAAAGAAAGAATTTTAAAAGCAGTTAGGGAAAAAGGCCAAATAACATATAAAGGCAAACCTATCAGAATTACACCTGACTTCTCACCAGATACTATAAAAGCCAGAAGATCCTGGACAAATATCATACAAACCCTAAGAGAACATAAATGCCAGCCCAAGCTACTTTACCCAGCAAAACTCTCAATTACCATAGATGGAGAAACTAAGATATTCCATGACAAAACTGAATTTGCACAGTATCTTCCCACAAATCCAGCTCTACAAAGGATAATAGCAGGAAAGATCCAATACAAGGAGGGCAATCATACCCTAGAAAGAGCAAGAAAATAATCCTTTTCCATCAAACCCAAAAGAAGATAACCACACAAACGATGTCTCCATTATTAGCAAAAATGACAGGAAGCAACAACACCCTCTCCTTAATATCTCTTAACATCAATGGACTCAATTCCCCAATAAAAAGGCATAGGCTAACGGACTGGATACGCAAACAGGACCCAGCTTTTTGCTGCTTACAGGAAACCCACCTCAGTGACAAAGACAGACACTACCTTAGAGTAAAAGGTTGGAAAACAATTTTTCAAGCAAATGGTCCTAAGAAACAAGCGGGAGTAGCCATCCTAATATCGAATAAAATCGACTTTCAACTTAAAACTATCAAAAAGGATAAGGAAGGGCATTTCATACTTGTCAAAGGAAAAGTCAACCAACATGAACTCTCAATTCTGAATATCTATGCGCCAAATACAAGAGCGTCGACTTACATAAAAGAAACCTTACTAAAGCTCAAAACACACATTGCACCTCACATAATAGTAGTGGGAGACTTCAACACCCCACTCTCAGCAATGGATAAATCATGGAAACAGAAACTAAATAGAGATACAGTAAAACTCACAGAAGTTATGAACCAAATGGACTTAACAGATATCTATAGAACATTTCACCCTAAAGCAAAAGAATATACCTTTTTCTCAGCACCTCATGGTACCTTCTCCAAAATAGACCATATAATTGGGCACAAGACAGGCCTCAACAGATATAAGAAAATTGAAATAATTCCCTGCATCCTGTCAGATCACCATGGTCTAAGGCTGGTCTTCAAAAATGACAAAGAGAATGGAAAGCCCACATTCATATGGAAATTGAACAACACCCTACTCCTTGATAATCAGGTAAGGGAAGAAATAAAGAAGGAAATTAAAAACTTTTTAGAATTTAATGAAAATGATGACACATCATACCAAAATCTATGGGATACAATGAAAGCAGTGCTAAGAGGAAAATTCATAGCTCTAAGTGCCTACAAAAAGAAACTGGAGGGAGCATACACTAACAGTGTGACAGAGCACCTGAAAGACCTAGAACAAAAAGAAGCTAATACACCCAAGAGGAGTAGACGGCAGGAAATAATCAAACTCAGGGCTGAAATCAACCAAATAGAAACAAAAAGAACTATCCAAAGAATCAATAAAACTAGGAGCTGGTTCTTTGAGAAAATCAACAAGATAGATAAACCCTTAGCTAGACTAATCAGAGGGCAGAGAGACAGTATCCAAATTAATAAAATCAGAAATGAAAAGGGTGACATAACAACAGAAACTGAGGAAATTAAAAAAATCATCAGATCCTACTACAAAAGCCTATATTCAACAAAATTGGAAAATTTGGATGAAATGGACAATTTCCTAGACAAATACCAGTTACCAATGTTAAATCAGGACCAGATAAACCATCTAAACAATCCCATAACCCCAAAAGAAATAGAAGCAGCCATTAAAAGTCTCCCTACAAAGAAAAGCCCGGGACCAGACGGTTTTAGTGCAGAATTCTATCAGACCTTCAAGGAAGACCTAATTCCAATTCTTTTTAAACTATTCCACAAAATAGAAACAGAAGGTACATTACCCAACTCATTCTTTGAAGCCACAATTACACTCATACCTAAGCCACACAAAGACCCAACAAAGAAAGAGAACTTCAGGCCGATCTCTCTTATGAACATTGATTCAAAATTACTCAATAAAATTCTAGCGAACCGAATCCAAGAACACATCAAAACAATTATCCATCATGATCAAGTTGGCTTCATCCCAGGAATGCAGGGTTGGTTCAATATTCGGAAATCCATCAATGTAATCCATTATATAAACAAACTCAAAGAAAAAAACCACATGATCATCTCACTAGATGCTGAGAAAGCATTTGACAAAATTCAACACCCCTTCATGATAAAAGTCTTGGAAAGGTCAGGAATTCAAGGTCCATACCTAAACATAGTAAAAGCAATATACAGCAAACCAGTAGCCAGCATTAAACTAAATGGAGAGAAACTTGAAGCAATCCCACTAAGATCAGGGACTAGGCAAGGCTGCCCACTCTCCCCCTACTTATTTAATATAGTATTGGAAGTCCTAGCCAGAGCAATTAGGCAACACAAGGAGGTCAAAGGGATACAAATTGGAAAGGAAGAAGTCAAAATCTCACTATTTGCAGATGATATGATAGTGTACTTAAGTGACCCCAAAACTTCCACCAGAGAACTCCTAAACCTGATAAACAACTTTAGCAAAGTGGCTGGATATAAAATTAACTCAAGCAAATCAGTAGCCTTCCTCTACTCAAAAGATAAACTGGCTGAGAAAGAAATTATGGAAATGACACCCTTCAAAATAGTCACAGATAATATAAAATACCTAGGTGTGAACCTAACCAAGCAAGTAAAAGACCTGTATGACAAGAACTTCATTCCCCTGAAGAAAGAAATCGAAGCAGATCTTAGAAGATGGAAAGATCTCCCATGCTCATGGATTGGAAGGATTAATATAGTAAAAATGGCTATTTTGCCAAAAGCCATCTACAGATTTAATGCAATCCCCATCAAAATTCCCACTCAATTCTTCTCAGAGATAGAAAGAGCAATCTTAAAATTTATTTGGAATAACAAAAAACCCAGGATTGCGAAAACTACTCTCAGCAATAAAAGAACTTCTGGAGGAATCACCATCCCTGACTTCAAGCTGTACTACAAAGCGATAGTGATAAAAACTGCATGGTATTGGAACAGAGACAGGCAGGAGGATCAGTGGAATAGAATAGAAGACCCAGAAATGAACCCCCATACCTATGGTCACTTGATCTTTGACAAAGGGGCTAAAACCATCGAATGGAAAAAAGATAGCATTTTCAACAAATGGTGCTGGTCCAACTGGTTGTCAGCATGTAGAAAAAAGCAAATTGATCCATACTTATCTCCTTGTACAAAGCTCAATTCCAAATGGATTAAGGACCTCCACCTAAAACCAGCCACACTGAAACTAATAGAAGAGAAACTGGGAAAAAGCCTGGAATACATAGGCACAGGGAAAAAGTTCCTGAACAGAACACCAATGGCCTGTGCTCTAAGAACAAAAATTGACAAATGGGACCTCATAAAGCTGCAAAGCTTCTGTAAAGCAAAGGACACAGTCAATAGGACAGAGCGGCAACCAACAGATTGGGAAAAGATCTTCACCGACCCTACATCTGATAAAGGGCTAATATCCAAGGTATACAAAGAACTGAAGAAATTAGACTCTAGACAATCAAAGAACCCTATTAAAAAATGGAGCACAGAGCTGAACAAAGAATTCTCAACTGAGGAAGTTCGAATGGTTGAGAAGCACCTAAAGAAGTGTTCAGGATCACTAGTCATCAGGGAAATGCAAATGAAAACAACACTGAGATTCCACCTTACACCAGTCAGAATGGCTAAGATCAAAAACACAGGTGACAGCACATGTTGGCGAGGATGTGGAGAAAGAGGAACACTCCTCCACTGTTGGTGGGATTGTAAACTGGTACAACCACTATGGAAGGCAGTATGGCGATATCTCAGAAAACTGAACATAGTGTTACCTGGGGACCCAGCTATACCACTCCTGGGCATATACCCAAAAGAAGTTTCACCATACAACAGGGACACATGCTCCACCATGTTCATAGCAGCCTTATTTATAATAGCCAGAAGTTGGAAAGAACCCAGATGCCCTTCGACAGAAGAATGGATGCAGAAAATGTGGTACATTTATACAATGGAATACTACTCAGCTATTAAGAACAATCAGTTCACAAAATTCCTAGGCAAATGGATGGAGCTGGAAAATATCATCTTGAGTGAGATGACCCAATCTCAAAAGAACATACTTGGTATGCACTCATTGATAAGTGGATATTAGACCAAAAGCTCACAATGTCTAAGAACCTACATACAGACCACATAAAACTCACATAGAAGAAGGAAGACCAAAGTATGAATTCGTTGGTCCTTTCTAGAAGGAGTATCAAAAGTTTCAACCAGAACTCCCAAAGTCTAAACCAGAGAACACAAAGGGAGGGACTCACACACCTGTATAGGGAATTGAGGGTGTCCTTGTTAGACTTCAGTGAAAGTGGAGGGCCAAGGTCCCCGAAAGTTTGGATTCCCTACTGTGTGGGAATTCGAGAGCAGGGAGATGGGACTGGGAGGATGTTTGGAGCACACCATCACAAAAATTAGGAGGAGTGGGTATGGGATAAAGGATCTTGGGGGAGAATGAGAAAGGAGATAACATTGAAAGGTAAATACGTATAATACCCAATAAAAAACCCACACAGATAAAGGATTTTTTTAAAAAAGGGAGTTTACTTATCTTAAATTAATTTCAAAAGTTTCTAGGAGTTGCAAATTGGCTAAGATCCTATTTTAAGCTCTCCACAAAAGAACTTAAATCTCTGATCAATATTCTCAAGAGAGAGGTAAACCCTAACTTCCTCAACAGTTAATTGACAGAAGAGAGGTAATCTCACAAAAAGTAGAAAAAGCTATTTCCAATCGATATATCATATAGTCTGATTAATTGTCAGTGGTGCTATAAAAGTCCTTTGACAAAAGATTATAAATATAGATTTATATATCCTTAAATAAGGTCTTCATGACTCTCTGAGTGTAGAAGGAGCAACTGTTGGCGCTTCAGCCCTGATTTTACAAGAACTCTGAAAAATTGGCTTTAAAAATAAAAGAGGGGGAACGGTACCCCCTCAGAAGGAGCCCCCCCTGAAATACTCTCCATCATGCCTTGTTCACTTTTCTCTCTCTTAAGCTGAAAGCTCATGGCAAATCTCTTGCTGACCATGTTGGTGACCTCGGGCACCACCAAGACCAACAAAACTTTGCCACAGATATGGGGAAGGACCCTCATACCCGTAAAGGGAATGCCCCAGACCCAGTTCCCTTATGGAGCCGAGGACTGATATGCCTGTCCAATACCACAGAAGGCACAGCTAACCGGCTACCATAAATATTAATGAAAAAAAATAGATACACTCACAAAGCCAGGCCCAACCATAAATACGATGAATAATAATTTACATCCAGGGAAGAGAAATCTCCCTGAGAATCCCCTTCTTTTTTCTTTCCAGGCAAAAATGAATCACCCGTGATGCCTGCCATTAGAAGTTCTAATCCAGATGGGCCAGAAGTCAGGATCCTCGCCCTTACCCTCACCCCCTACCTTTTCCCAGCTGCACAAGGTTCCCTGAAGCTTGGCAACTGCAAGATCCTGCTTGGAAACTGCAGATAGACTCAAAGCAGTGTACCATATCATCTGAAGAATAGCAAGGAGACCATAACTCAAGCAGTGTACCATATCTTCTGAAGAATAGCAGGTTGCAGTCCTCCTCGCCCCCACGAATAACTAGGGCCTGCCAGTCGGGTCAAGTGGCACCCAGACGTGGGGCTCGAGGCACGGACCCCTCTGGACGGACCCTCATTGAGAGGATGTGCGCAGGACATCAAGATTAAGCGAGACAGAGATCAAAACCCGCGACCTGTCATCCACGGAACCAGGTTGATGCTGCCATCAAGAAGACGGTTGAAGTTCATTACCATCAGCCGAAAATTAAAGAGGATCCAGAAGTGACTCTGCAGGAGACTGACACAGCTGCCAGCTCCCCTGCCTCCCCCCTACGGTCGACCGCTAGACTTCCACGCCCTCCAGAAGGGTTCCTGGTATGCCTGGCTTTGCCCCCGTTTCTCTCGATAGAGAGCTTGGCCTCTTGATCACCACAACAAAAATTGGCTTTTTCCTAAACCAAGGCCACCCTTGATATGGCCGCTAACATTGGGGAGCCTTCCTTTATGACAATATTACACCCCAAACTGACAAATGGTTGGTAACTTGAACATTTACAAGAGACTAGGATGGCTGTGAGTTAGCCCAATGACGGGATTATTGTAGGTCCACTTCCCAGGGGCCCACCCAATGCAGCCGAAAAGGAGTGCGTGGTGCTGGGAGTGGGTGCAGCCTACATGGCCTAAGACAGGGCCCTCACCCTCCTTTCACCCACATCAGAGTCCCTTGACGTTGCCCATCGTCGACAGCCTAAAACCTTCGACCATCGATGTGACTCGTCTCACATCAGTGTTTTGGGGTTGTGAACTTGTCTAAGACCCCCCATAATTAGACATCCAAATTCAAAATTCACATAGTTGGGATTGATCATAAGATGCCTTCTCTAACTAAACAGAGAAGGGGGAGATGCCAGAAGCCAGGACCCTCGCCCTTACCCTCACCCCCTACCTTTCCCCACCTGCACAATGTCCTCTGAAGCTTGGCAACTGCAAGATCCTGCTTAGCAACTGCAGATAGACTCAAAGCAGTGTACCATATCATCTTAAGAATAGCAGGGAGACCATAACTCAAGCAGTGTACCATATCTTCTGAAGAACAGCAGGTAGATCATAATTCAAGGCAGTGTACCGTATAGACCATGACATGTTTCAAGGCACAGGCCAAGAAGATTTTGTACTTTTCCACCATCTGGCCCCTCTTACCCCCTCCCCTTGTGAAACATGCTATAAAAAAGCATTTCATGTTCAAAAATAAATAAATTATTTAAAAAAAAAGAAAAAAAAAAGAAATTTCATTTCACACTGAAATTAGAAACTTTAAGCAAATCTGATATCAGGCCTGTATGAAAAAACTTAGCATAAATGTAAAATAACTTGCAACAGAAAGGAAAATGGTTTATAAAGATGTAGAAAACACTTTGTGTATTGCTCTGGTGTGCTATATCAGTATACAGTTGTCAACTCCTAAAAATGACAAGGTCAAGAACAAACTCTAACTGTAACTATGATCTTTCAGGGATAATATGAACATGTAAGTTCAGTACTCATAACAACCATACTCCACTGAGGAACGTTAAAAATGGGAGAGTGCCAAAAACTCAGTAGCCCTCCTTTATACGAACAATAAATGGGCTGAGAAAGAAAATAGGAAACAATACCCTTCACAATAGACACAAATAATATAAAATATCTTGGTGTAACTCTAACCAAGCAATTGAAAGACCTCTATGAAAGAACTTAAAGTCTCTGAAGAAAGAAATCGAAGAAGAGATCAAAAGATGGAAAGATATCCCATGCTCATGGATCAGTGGGATTAACATAGTGAAAATGGCCATCTTACCAAAAACGATATAGAGATTCAATGCAATTCCCATCAAAATTCCAACACAAGTCTTTACAGACCTTGAAAGGATGATTCTCAATCTCATATTAAAAAACAAAAAACAAAAACCCAGGATAGATAAAAACAAACCTATACAATAAAAACTAGAAGTATCACCATCCCTGTCTTCAAGCTGTACTACAAAGCAATAGTAATAAAAACTGCATGGTATTGGTACAAAACCAAACAGATTGATCAATGGAATAGAACTTAAGACCCAGAAATAAACCCAAACACCTACAGACATGTGATTTTTGACAAAGAAGGTAAAATCATACAATGGAAAAAGGAAAGCATCTTCAACAAATGGTGCTGGTCTAACTGATGTCTGCATGGAGAAGAATACAGACAGATCCATATTTATCACCCTGCACAAAACTCAAGTCCATGTGGATCAAAGACCTCAAGGTAAACCCAGATACAGTAACTCTAAAAAAAACAGAAAGTGAAAAATAGCCTTGAACACGTTCGTATAGGAGACAACTTTGTGAAAAGAACACCAATTGTTCAGGCACTAAGATCAATAATAAATAAATGGAACCTCATGAAACTGAAAAGCTTCTGTAAGTCGGAGGACATTGCCAATAGGACAAAATGGCAGCCTACAGATTGAGAAAAGATTTTCACTACCCCTACTTCTGGCAGAGGACTAATATCCAAAATATATAAAGAACTCAGGAAGTTAGACACCAACAATCCAAATAATGCAATTTTTAAAATGAGATACAGAACTAAACAGAATTCTCAACAGACGAATCTCTAATGGACAAGAAACACTTAAATGTTCAATATCCTTAGATTTATCCTCAGGAAAATGCAAATCAAAATGACCCTGAGATTCCACCTTACAGTAGTCAGAATGTCTAAGATCAAAATCTCAAAGAACAGCACATACTGGCAAGAATGTGAATCAAGGGGAACACTCCTCCATTGCTGCTAGGAATGCAAACACATACAATCACTCTGGAAATCAATCTGATGTTTTCCGAGAAATCTGCAAATAGTTCTACCTCAAGACCAAACTATTCTGTTCCTGGACATATACCCAAAAGATACTCACCATCCACAAGTATACTTGCTCAATCATGCTCATAGCAGTGTTATTCATAATAGCCAGAAACTGGAAACAACCTAGATGCCCCTCAACTAAAGAATGGATAAAGAAAATGTGATACACACTGGAATATTACTCAGCTATTAAAAACAAAGCTATTATTAATTTTGTAAGCATATGGATGGAATAAGAAAATATCATCCTGAATAAGGAAACCCAGACCAAAAAGGACATGCACAGTATGTAGACACTTATAAGTGGATATTAGCCACAAAGTACAGAATAGCCATGCTACAAACCACAGACCCAAAGAAGCCAAATAACAAAGAGTGTCCAAAGGAGGTTGATTGAATCTTTCACAGAAGGAGAAACTAAATAAATGTAAGAGTTAGATGGAGTGGGGAACTGGGTGGTAAAGGAAATGGGGAAGGAAGCAGAGTGGATAGAGGGATCACATTTGGGAAGAGCAGAGGAGAAAGAATGGAAATGGGTGGGGATGAAGCATTTCTAGGACATGCTGGAAACCCAAGATTGGAATGGGGTAGGTCCCCGGGTGAGTCTAGCTGAAATTCCTAGAAGTTGGGAATATACGTCCTGAAGATGCCACTTCCTGTAGCCAGGCAGGACTCCTAGTGGAGAGATAAGGACAGGAACCCATCCACAAAACCTTCTACCAAAAGTGTGTCCTGCCTTCAAGATGTGCAGAGTCAAAAATAGAGCAAATAGGGAAGAAATGTCCAATCAATGACTGGCCCACCTTGAAACCCATCCCATGGGCAAGAACTAATCCTGGACACTATTAATGATACTGTTATGCTTGCAGGCAGGATCCTAGCATAACTGTCCTCTAAGAGGTCCACCCAACAGCTTACCAAAACAGATGCAGAGACCGACAATAAAAGAAGTTCGGGGCGTCCCATGAAAGAGGTAGAGGAAGGATTGAGAGACCCAGAAAGGATAGGGACTCCACAGGAAGACCAACAGAGTCAACTAAGCTGAACCCTTGGGGGCTCCCAGAGACTGAACCACCAAGCAAAAAGCAAGCAGGGGCTGAACCAATCACACACACACAACCACACATACACACACACACACACACACACACACACACACACACACACACACACTGCAAATATGTAGCAGAGACGCAGCTTGGTCTTCATGTGAATCGCCCAACAACTAGAGCAGGGGCTATTTGTAAATCTGTTTCCTGCCTGTACATCCCATTCCCCTAACTGAGCTGTCGTGTCTGGCCTCAGTGAGAGATGGTGCACCTATTCCTACAGTGACTTGATGTGCCAAGGTGAGCATGCTCACCATTAAAGGGCATGCTCTCCATTCTCAAAAGAAAAGGAGGAGGAATTGCAGGGAGGAGCTGTGAGAGGAGAGGAGAACTGATATTGGGATTAATTAATTAATTAATTAATTAATAAAAAGAGAGAGCATGATGGTCCAGCAAGATGGCTCAGCAGATAAAGGGCCAAACCCAATGAACTGACTTCCATTCCATGAACCCATAAGGGTAAAAGGAGAGGACAGTCTCATGCAAGTTGTCCTCTAAGCTTCACACTCACACCATTCAATGTGCATGCCTGTATACAAACACAAACAAAATAAGTGAATTTCTAAGATATATTCTAAAAAGAATGTGTGGCTGTGCACATAAGAGAGTGGGAATATACCCTGTATATATTCAGCTGAAATTGACTATATGCCTATAATTTCTCTAAACCTTGTTAACTACTTTTTAAATGAAACCAAGAAAGTGGGCAGCTTGTCCCTGTCTTACATAGAACATAACTCATAGCTGCATGGGACATGGTGGAATTAGAAAGACATCTTTCTTAAACTATCACAGCAATAGTTTCCTCAAAGGATATCCATGATAGGAAATGAGCAGGGGGAAAACTGTAAAGAGGAGTTGTATATGTGCTTAGTACCAAGTCTTTCTCTACACATTCCTTATCAACTAGACAAGAAACCAAAGCTTGACTGTAAATCAAGTACTGGGGTACTGGGTAGACTAGTACCCTGTAATTCCCGTGACTATCACCACTGTGGGGCTATGCTGGATGTCTAAATGCAAATCTACAGGGACAGCTTCTGACTCAGTGAGTCTATTGGTTCTGTGGTACAAGATCGAGACCACTGTTGACCTCCAGGTCTGGAGCACATGCTATGGCTGCCCTTCAGGCTTTGAACACAGTAATCGTCCTGTGCTTCTGTAAAGTTCTTCTGGCTGCTGGCTACATCTATGGGTTGGGTTAGGTTGGGCTGGGTTGGGTTGGGTTGGGTTGGGTTGGGTTGGGTTGTGTTGGGTTGGGTTGGGTTGGGTTGGGTTTGAGAAAGTAGCAATCGTTTGTTTTCAGTTTTGAGGCATATTAATCTATTTGAAAAGCCTCCTTCATATTTCTAGAACAGACTCCTGACTCAAGTTCTCCATCATTAAATATGAAACATCCTTGCTTACCTTTATGAGATTCTTTGATTTTGGAATTCTGGGAGTTTATCATCAGCTGAAGAAAATCCACCCTTTGCTGAAAGAAAATAATTTTGAGAGATGCAAGGTCAGCTGAGAAGTCAGGGCGAGTCACAAGTTCAGAACTAGCAACCATTCTAAGAATAATGTTTATTTAAAGTCCAGAAGTCTGGCTAGTGTTCCCAAAGTCAAAGATAAAAATGTACATATGTATACTTTGGGGAACAGAACATTTTCCTGAGTGAACACTGGCTCTGTGTCCAATGACTTTGGTCCCTCCTGTCTTTGACAGAACCTGAGTTCTCTGGGTTCTAAAAATCCTGGCCAGCTCCTTCCCTTCACGTGTATGTTTACATAGGAAGAAGTGGGCTCCAAACTTGTGTTTGTCTATCTCGCTCTTAAAATATTGTCCTAAATATATATATATATATATATATATATATATATATATATATA
>NW_021618428.1:0-4470 GCF_004785775.1 Grammomys surdaster | reverse complement strand
ATCTTTTATAAGACTGCAGATGACCATGACTTGCAAATGCTTTAGAACACTGATTACATTCATAAGATTTCTCTCTATTATGTGCTGTTTTATAATAATAGAGACTACAAGGTTGTGAAAAGTCTTTAACTCATTGATTGCATTTGTGAGGTTTCGTTCCAGTATGGGTCTTTTATGTTTTGGAAAGAAGTAGGAAGTGCAAAATCTTTAGCACACTGAATACTGTCTTAGTCAGGGTTTCTATTCTACAAATATCATGAACTATAAGGAAGTTGGGGAGGAAAGGGTTTATTGAGCTTACACTTCCAAGTTGCTGTTCCTCACCAAAGGAAGTCAGGACTGGAACTAAGCAAGTCAAGAAGCAGAAGCTGACCCAGAGGCCATGGAAGGATGTTATTTACTGGTTTGCTTCCCCTGGCTTGACATCACACTACTTATTAGAGGAACAATGTGTACAGGCAAAGAGATTATGATGTCAACAGATCAAGGTTGCATAATACCCAAAATTAACCTATATGACTCACCAGCCAAGGGAACAGGTAACTTCCTGGAATGCTGAAGTTGTAGTTCTTGGAAAATAACAAAGTCCCATAGAACCCAAGACTACCATCCCAAGAATGATGAGACCCACAGTGGGTCGTCTCAAATTATCACTAATTCATAAAATGCAATACAGCTGAATCTCATGGAGGCATTTCCTCAAATGGAGCTCCTTTCTCTGTGATAACTCCAGCCTGTGTCAAGTTCCACACAAAACCAACCAGTACAATTACATTCATAGTTCTTCTCCAACATGGGCTCTTCTATACTTTTGCAGAAAATAACTTTGTAAAAAGCCTTTTGTCACATGGATTATATTAATAAGATTTCTCTCCAGTATGTGGTCTTCTACAGTTTTGGAGACATCTCCCTTGTAAGTAGGCTTTATCACGTTAATTACATTCTTAAGGGTTATTTGCACTATGTTTCCTTTTATGATATTGTAGAGTATGCTGTTGTGAAAATGCTTTACCACATTGAGTACATGCATGAGGTTTCTCTCCAGTATGTGTTCTCTTATAACATTTGAGAGTACTGGATCTTGCAAAGGCTTTACCACATTGATTACATTCATAAGGTTTCTCCCCAGTATGTGTTCTTTTATGACATTGGAGATTACTCTGTTGTGAAAAGACTTTACCACATTGATTACATTCATAAGGTTTCTCACCAGTATGTGTTCTTTTATGACATTGGAGAGTACTCTGTTGTGAGAAGACTTTACCACATTGATTACATTCATAAGGTTTCTCTCCAGTATGTGTTTTTTTATGATATTGGAGATAACTGGGTCTTGTAAAGGCTTTATCACACTGATTACATTCATATGGTTTCTCTCCAGTATGTGTTCTTTTATGTCTTTTGAGAATACTCTGATCTGAAAAGGCTTTATCACAGTGATTACATTCATAAGGTTTCTCTCCAGTATGTGTTCTTTTATGACAGTGGAGATAACTCTGTTGTGAAAAGACTTTACCACATTGATTACATTCATAAGGTTTCTCTCCAGTATGTGTTCTTTTATGATATTGGAGATAACTGCGTCTTGTAAAGGCTTTACCACATTGATTACATTCATAAGGTTTCTCTCCAGTATGTGTTCCTTTATGTCTGTTGAGAGTACTCTGATCTGAAAAGGCTTTACCACAGTGATTACATTCATAAGGCTTCTCTCCAGTATGTGTTCTTTTATGTCTTTTGAGAATACTCTGATCTGAAAAGGCTTTATCACAATGATTACATTCATAAGGCTTCTCTCCCGTATGTGTTCTTTTATGACATTGGAGATTACTCTGTTGTGAAAAGGCTTTACCACATTGATTACATTCATAAGGCTTCTCTCCCATATGTGTTCTTTTATGATATTGGAGATGACTGGTCCTTGCAAAGGCTTTACCACACTGATTACATTCATAGGGTTTCTTCTCGCTGTGACTTCTTACATGTCTGCAATGATAATTGGCACAAGTGAAAGCTTTACCACTTTCATTATCCTGATTAATCATTTAATGAATATGAATTAATTTTACAGTTTGGTTTAATAAAAAAGAAGAACCATATCTTAAGGTTTTATCACTTCATATATTCATAGTGTTCTCCCCAACTCTGGCTTGATGCCTCTTTGAAATCACCTGTGATGACAAGAATATTTAATACACGTCTCACAGGTATAACATCGTTTTTCTCTATGAGATTTCAATATGATATATTTCATGTATCTGAAGGAAAATGCAAAAAGGAGACCTTTGTAACACTGATTTATTCATAAATTTTCTGTAGTGTGAATCACCCCACATTAGCACTGTGAACCATTAAAAACAGAAAAATTTACACTTTGCTAATACCCATGGGGATATTCTGCAGTGTGACTTTGGGGATGTTCCCAGTAAAGTCAGAAAACCAATAAATGGCAAACTTCTACCATATTCATAAAATCTATCAAAGGCATTATATTACATATCTTCTCACTGTTCTAGAATAAAGATAGGGATGTTGCTCCTTTTAATATCCCTTTGCTCACATAGTTTTTTTTTTTAATTCGGACACTTGATATATGCATAAAATTAAGAAATGAAAGCTTTGCACATTGAATCAACACCATTTGAGTTTTTGTTTCTTCTAGCCATACTGTATGTGGATTGAGGTTTCTCCAAGGCAACATTCTTGACTCTCATAAACTGACCTCTCAGTAAACTTAACAATGTCACTACAAAAATATGAGTATCACTGAATTTAACACGGACTGTTTACTTATTGCATGGCTCTGGATATATGTTTATCACTATTAAATGTGCAACATCTAAATATTATGAGACTGATCAGATTGGTAGTTCCACAGCATAGCTCTAATGGAGTTACCAATCAAATAAAGTCATCTCTTAAGGAATTGTTTCTATGTCTCCATCCTTAGTGGAATGCCTTTCAAACACAAGTAAGATAACTGACATTAAGGCCCATGGCTTTGTGAGAATATTTGAATCATAGCTATACTTAAAGGACTGATAGTTTACATACTTCCTTTACTTTCCAGTTTCCAGGACATATTAAAATTGCCTCAGAGGCACATATGTTTCAGTTTGCACATTAACCTTACCTTTTGTACCTTCTAGAATTTTGAAATTCTGTTTCAATATGGTGGTCTTCCCAATTGTACCCTAAAACACAGTATGAGAAAATGAATGATATAGTATTGGAAATTAGGCAAAAGTCAACTTACTGTGGTTTTTTCACAGCACTGACTCTGATTTATTTTACTCAATCTTCCATGTTCCCAAGTCAAATAACAGAGTGTCATCAATAGTCAAGAAATATTTGTCCCCTTATTTTGAAAAACAAAAGAAAATTCACAATCTTACCTATATCAGCGAGGTTCCAGTAGGTTTCCAGCATCACATCTTTGTAAAGATTCTTCTGGGAAGGATCCAGCAAATCCCACTCTTCTTTAGTGAAGTTGATATGCACATCATCAAAATTCATTGCATCCTACAATATGTGTACAACACAAAACATGATACTGTCATCACTGTAAATTAAGGTATGCTTCCTAGACAATGTAATCATATATTTCTAGTGTTACCATCATTTATTTCTTTGACACAGAAGTTATAATCTAATCACTTTGTCACTTTAAAAGGAACTTGTATTATGAGGATTGCATGTGTCGCTTCTGAACCCACTGAGTAGGATATAGCTTTGCAAGAGAAATACCATTTGAGAGGGAGATGGAGAGGGAAACAGACCAGCAGCACTGATGACACGTTAAAGGAATTATATGAACAATAAGTAAGTACATAAATGATATAAATTCTGGGTGGTTTTGGTCATGTCTTTAATGTCAGAGTCACAGGGAGCTGTATGTCCTTGAGCTTGATGCCATCACGGTCAATGCAACAAGTTTCAGGACAACAAAAGTTACATATTAAGTCACTAATGCCCCTGTAAAAACCAACCAAGAGAACAGAAATGATAGAGAGAACTCATAGTTCTTTCCTAAAGTTCCTACAAAGAATTAGACATTCAAAGCAGTTCTGCATTCATCTTATAGAAATGTAAAGTGTACCAGTTTAAAATTCTACATTAATAAAATTTTCCTAAAATGTAACGCATGTTTAAACAGATACAAATGGACTGATAAAAATATTAGTAATCTAAATGTTGATCATCAGTAAGCAACATAGGGCAGGAGAATGAGATAACTCAGAAGTGGAAAGTTCTGGCTGGTCTTCCACAAAATGGTAGTCAATTTAAAACATCTACATGGGGACCAACAATTACCCATAACATGAAGATCAAGAGTTGTAAACCCACAGTCTGGCAAAACTAAAGATGAGGTACATATGATAATTATATTCAGCCACAGATGTAAAATACTCCTATTTGTCCAAAATTTTCAGAAGAAACACAGGAGCAAAGCAGAACATCATACACCTG
>NW_021618427.1:0-11918 GCF_004785775.1 Grammomys surdaster | reverse complement strand
CTTGGGAGACACTGAATTATTGGCAAGTGTACCTTGCTACTACTCTGCTTGAAGCTGCAGTCTAGAAAGGGTAACAGATGAATGACAGGTCACACTCTGGCATGTCCTCATGATAGGAGGGTTGCTAAGCAGAGTTTTGAGAAAGTTCTAGGTCTTGTGAGAGGAGTTGTGCAGGGGCCATGTGACTTCCCAGGTAGGAATCACTTTGCAGGGAGTAAAGCCAAATGCAAATATCAAATGAGTGCTTCTCACGGTCAGTTGTTTGGTGGCATGTGGCCTTCTCCTTTCTCCTGCAGCCCAATGAGGTCTCTTCCCATTGGCCAGGTCTTGGTTTGCACTGATAGAAGTCTGAGTGGCAGCTTGTCAGCCCATGTGTTTGTGAGCTTTGTTGATATTTTGCCCTGCTTGCAGATTTAGCAGCAAGGGTTTCAGTTAAAAGATCAATGTTGAAGTCTAGTTGAGGTGGTGGGAGGCAGCAGCTGACATCTGACATGCATGTCTCCACCAAGCCTGTGTCTTAATAACTGCCTTCCTCTCCCAGGTCTCAGAAGCTGCAAGATAGCTGGAATTGGCCACATCCCAGGAAAAGAGCCTCCTGCAGAATGAGTTGCCACCTCAGGAGCCCCCTGCTGAGCTCCCTCCTCAACAGCAACAGATTTCTTTGGATGAATCTCCTTCCTCATAGATCATTTCCACAGTGTAAATGTGCCAAAAGTATCCAGCCAGTGAGACAGCCAGAATGATTCAGGGTCTTTTTCTCTTTCTTGTAAAACCCCTTGAGAGAGAATGAGGTGATTGCCATACCACCATTGGGATATTATAATTCTTGTTATTTATTTTCATTTTTGCTAATGTGTTTCATAGCTTATATCAGCCTTCATTTTAAAATCTGTTTTGGAAATTTTTTTGTTATGAATAAAAACTTGTTTTTTAACTCTTGACTCTTTTTTTAAAATTTATTTAATCTTTTTTTTTATGCTCCATATTTTATCCCCCTCCGTTTCCATCCTCTGACTCTTTCATATCCCATTCTACCCCCTATCTGTCTACATGAGGATGTCCTAAACCCTTCCAACCCCCAACCCGCAAACCTCTCCACTCCATGGGGTCTTCTTGAGGGTTAGGTCCATCTTTTCTGACTGAACCCTACCTGGCAGTTCTCTACTGTGTATGTTTTGGGGTCCTCATATCAGTTGCTTTATTCTGCTTGGTTGGTGATCCAGAGTCTGAAAGTTCTGGGTGGGTTCAGGTTAATTGAGACTGCAGGTCCTCTAACAGAGTTTCCCTCCTCCAAGGCTTCTTCCAGCTTTTGTCTAATTCAACCACAGGGGGCAGCAGCTTCTGTCCATTGATTGGGATTAAATATTTTGCATCTGATTCAGCTGCTTGTTGGGTCCTTCTGAGGCCAGTCATGATAGGCCCCTTTTTGTATACATTCCATAGCCTCAGTAATAGTCAGGCCTTGGGGCCTCCCCTTTAAATGGGTCCTACTTTGTGCCTGTTTCTGGACCTTCTTTTCCTCAGGCTTTTCTCAAGTTTTGTCTTTGCAGTTCTTTAAGACAGGAACAATTATGGTTCAGAGTTTACTGTGGGATGGCAACCCCATCCCTTACTTGATGCCCTGTCTTTCTGCTAGAGGTGGCCTCTACAAGTTTCCTCACTCCACTGTAGGACAATTTCATTTAAGGTCCCTCCCTTTGATTTCTGAGACTCTCTCACATCTCAGGTCTCTGGTATATTCTGGAGTGTCCCCTTCCCCAAACTCCTACATCCTCAGGTTGCTCATTTCTACTTTTCTGATGGCCCTCATGACTTTAGTCCTGTTCCCCCCACCCAATACCTGATCATAGTCCCCTCTTCCCCTCCGTGTCCCCTTCTTCACCTAGGACACTCACTCCCTTCCCCTCCTGTGATTGCTTTCTTCTCCCTCCCAAGTAGAATTGAGGCATCCTCACATCGGCCCTTGGGCACCATTTATTAAAGATGTTTTCTTTTCTATCATTTATTTTTGGCTTCTTTGTCAAAGATTAAGTGTCCATATATGTTTGGTTTTATTTATGGTTCTTCAATCCTATTCCATTGAAGACACCATCAAGGTATCTATCTTTGTACCAATAACATGCAGTTCTTATCACTATTGTTTTGTAGTATAGCTTGAGGTCAGGGATGATGACTTCCCCAGAAGTTCTTCTTTTGTTAAGAATTGTTTTCACTGTGTTTTTTGCCTTTCCAGATGAATTTGAGAAATTCTCCTTTCATGTCTTTGAAGAATTGTGTTGGGGTTTTGATGGGGATTTTGTTGAATCTTTAGATTGTCTTTGGTAGGATTGTCATTTATGCCAATTCTGCTACATAAGTGTGGGAGATCTCTGCATTTTCTGAGATGGTCTTCAATTTCTTCCTTGAGAGACTTGAAGTTATTGCCACACTGATCTTTCACTTGTTTGATTAAAATTACCTCAAAATATTTTATATTATTTGTGGCTCTTGTGAAGAAAGTTGATCCCTCATTTAATGGGAAATAATTTTAAGTAAGTTTGCAACAATAAAGTCAAAATAAAGTTGGAGATGAACAGAAGAAGTTACTTTTTGTAAATAAATATACATCTACTTTGCAATTATAAAGGAAAAAGGCAAGATTAACTGAAGGTTTATTACTCTTTATTAATATGAAGACAGAATTGACTATAAAATAATATATTATATCTTGTAGAAAATGGTATAACCACTTCAAGAAAAAAACAGTGTCAATTTTGACCAATAGATTACCCAATTTTATTTTGTAATATATCTGTGTAAAGGATTTTCAACTATTTAAGTGTCAAAATATAATTTACCAACAGACATAAATGGGAAGAAAAATTTCATTTACCTTAATTATACATGTGAACTTCAATGATTTTAAAGACATGCTTGGATCCAACAATAATTTTCTTTAAGCTATCTTAATTTATTTAGATTTTAGTAACAAAACTATCAAAAGTATATTAACCTGTATTTAATATATTAAAATAATAATAACGTATTAATATATACTAATAATATATTAATGTTATAGTATGACATTAACCTAATTCATTTCTAGTATTTTACATTTTGTTATATTTCATGACTATAAATTTTCTTTAAAAAATTTCAATGACAGTAAATATCACATGCACATGAAATTTTGAATTTTCAGAACTAATCATATTTTCAATATAATAGTTGAAAATTAATGTCTTTATTTCTGTACTCAATCAAAATTTATATTATATCACAGAATAATGAGATTTATTTTCTATTATTTAATTCTTGTTTTTATATTTATTTTTATCTTTTTGACCCAAGTTCTTATATCTCAGACTAGCCTACATATCACTTTGTATCCAAGGCTGGCTGTTTGATAGCAATACTTCTGCCGAAGCTTTTTAATATGTTAGATTCAGAGGAAATCCTCAATTTCAAGATGTATTTCTTGAGACCTCAAGCATTTTTAAGACTGTTTTTAAATAATTTTAAGAATTCACTAAATGCAAGGCCAGAAAGACCAAAAATTCATTTCTTTCTTTTTTTTTTTACCCTGCTCTATGGTGGTAGAATTCAGTAAAAGTAAAATAAATACACATGATATAATACACTTGTAAAAAGTTTCTTATTTTGATATATAAATAAACACATACCTGAAGGAAGCGACTTGGACATCATCTCTTATAGAGACTTAGTTACTTATGAAAAGACGGACTTCATAAATCATTATCCAAAGTAAGGGAAATTAGTTCCTACCCAAACCATGGTTATGTGTAATTGTTTTATTCAGACTCTTCAATTTTCCACTTAAAAGCAGAACCTTTATACAGTACAGATTGATAGCTTTGCTTTTTATGACTGTTTATTATGTTAACTTTCCTGAACTAATCTTCTCCTTATTCCTCCAATTCAATAACTTTGTTAGTCTATTTTGACATTTCTACTGACAAACATTCATTAATTTATTAGATTTTTTGTTATTAGCTTAATCAAATAATATACATATGCATTTGTATATATATTATATATAATATACATAAGTCTAATAACTTAGAGTATATAATGCTATATTTCATATAATGTTTAATAGCTTGTAGATTATATTACATATACTACATATATTTCATAATATGTAGTGAAAACATTATTAGATGTTTCAGTTAAATAGCGTAGAAAAGCTGAGTGGCAACCCTGGCTCTATAATTTCTCTTACACTTCTGAGGAAGATTACATGTTAACACAGAAAGAAAAATGTGAATGATAATTACACATTATATTTTTTAATATGTATAAAAGTTTCCAGTGAAAATAATGAGTATCAGAAATATATATACATATTCCCAGGATTATATAAGAGTTTAAGCATATATATCTGGGATATATGCATTTTATGCATGTGTTTGAGTTATTTTGAGAGCAAGCATACGTAAACATATCCAACTTTTTTTTTGTAAATGCTCACATATATATGTGGTTTGATTATTCACACATAAATTATGCAAGGATATATATAAGCAGGAATGAGTGCACATGTCTATGCTTTCAAACCATTTTTATGCATGAAATTGGGCAGAAGAAATTGATCATTATAGAAGGAAACAACATTAACGTCCAGTTGTAACCATTGCAGCATTCATGAGAACAATTAAATCTATTCATAATATCTTGCTCTATCATCTAGCACTCCATAAGATGAAGCAAGACAGTTTAAGGACAGATTGATCTACAGAGGGATGATAAATTTCAACATGTCCCATTTGCCCCTAAAATTAACAATAACACTTTCCACATTGAAGAGTCATTAGGTAATTTTTCTACTTCTTCCAGATGGTTACACTGTTCTTAAGCAAAATAGCATCAAATTTGGCAAATTTGGAAAGCTTTCTGTTGTATTTTGAAGTTTCTACAACCTGAAATAAAATTTCAAAATCATTATCTTCTTTACTTTGTGGGGAAAGAATAAATTCAATTTTAAACAAGCATCCAATTCAAGGTTTTGCAAAGACAACACTACTTAAGATGTAATCTGACAAGTGAAGAAATGCCGATTTTCTCAGTCTAACCCTGAGTTTTAATAAGTATTGAGTGAATTCAACAAATCTAAATTTTATGGCATACATTGAATGGCTTTGATATAGCTGGCCTATAGACCACACTTAGGGAAAGAGTGTGCTGAAGTAATCAGAATTTTGTAATGTTTCCTTGGCATGGGCACCTAAAGAACACACAAAAAGATTAGCATCTACATATATTCTGCCAGGTACACAGAAACCCTACAAATGTATTTTTGCATTACAAATGTTAACATATGTGAGCATGATTGGAAATATTTGATTTTGGCTAGTTAGAGAGACTGCACATATTACCTGTTTCCATGCTAAGCAACAGGTAGTATTTAGACAATCCAAGTAATATAGTTCACATAATCCTTCACAAATGTTGATTAAAGTGCTGTAGTCCCATGAGGTTCCAGGGCCAAAATTAAAAGACATGTGTATTTAACAGTCATATTTAAGTCATTTCGGAACTAAATCATTAATCATTCAACTCTTGATGAATGTTATGGTAGCAGTGAAGTAGAGCATACTTGCTGTGCTGGGGCTCAACAGAAGTCTGTCCTGAGGCTGCTATGACATTCTGTGGAATGCTGATGGCAACAGCAGCTAAGCAGATATGGCAGGACTCCTCTGTTGGTCGCCACTACCAAAGCAATGCAGAGTCACAAAGTTCAAATGATACTAAAAACCTTATGTGTTTTGTTACTCCTTCTAAGAAGGACTGAAGCATCCATACATTGGTCTTCCTTCTTCATGAGATTCATGTGATCTGTGAGTTGTATCTTGGGTATTTCAAGCTTTGGGCTAATAGTCAATTATCAGTGATTGCATACCATGTGTGTCCTTTTGTGATTGAGTTACCTCATTCAATACCTCACTCAATGATATTTTTTAGTTCCACCCATTTGCCTAAGAATTTCACGAATTGATTATTCTTAATAGCTGAGTAATACTCTATTGTGTAAATCTACCACATATTCTGTATCCATTCCTCTGTTGAAGGACATCTGGGTTCTTTCCAGCTTCTATCTATTATAAATAAGGCTGCTATGAACATAGTGGAGCATGTGTCCTTATTAGATGTTGGAGCATCTTCTGGGTATATGCCCAAGGGTAGTATATCTGGGTCCTCAGGTAATGCCATGTCAAATTTTCTGAGGAACCACCAGACTGATTTCCAGAGTGGCTGTATCAGCTTGCAATCCCACCAACAATGGAGGAGTTTTCCTCTTTCTCCACATTCTCACCAGCATCTGCTATCACCTGAGTTTTTGACCTTAGCCATTCTTACTGGTGTGAGGTAGAATCTCAGAGTTGTTTTGATTTGCAGTTCCCTGATGACTAAAGTTGTTGAACATTTCTTTAGATGCTTCTTGGCCATTCGAGTTTCCTCAGTTGAGAATTCTTTGTTTAGCTCTGTACTCCATTTTTATACAGTTATTTGGTTGTCTGGAGTCTAATTTCTTGAGTTCTTTGTATATATTGGATATTAGCCCTTTATCGGACCAACATCATATTTTATGATCAGTTTTAGCATTCCTCCTGATTTTTGTCCTATTCAAGCCTGTTTGTGTGCTCTGTGTAGTCTAGTTCAAAGATTAACTAGTGTGTTAAGTTTGAACCCACTCATTGCCCATGGGTATTCCTGCAGTCTTACCACCCAAAGACTTTATACCATTGAAACATACTGTTGCGTACAAAATATCCAGACCTACACAATCATTTCCATGAAGATGTTATCATATTTCTGTGTTAATCTCACTTTCTCTTTGATCCTTATGAAAGTAATTGCTTCAGAGGAAGTGGCTAAGCATTGACTTTCCTCTAATTTCTTTTGATTTTTCTACAATCAAGCTTTTATATGCACCACCTACTACAACCTCTCTTGTAGAAAGTGCTGTATATGTTTTGTGATGTTAATTAATCTTTGACTAGAAAATTGAGATGAAAGCCATAAACAAGACAGCTAGTATTTTATCAAGAAAGCTTGACTGCAGTCATAAAAATACCTTGATGAAGACCATCCTATTGTTGCTCAATAAACCTGGTTAGAGCAAATAAAGAAAAACTATTGCCCAACTATGGTCTACAATTCTTTGTATAAAATTTAAATTAATTCCACAGTTTCTGAGTTTTACTTGATAAATCTCAGTTTTGGTTGCTTTCCTAAAGAAGACAAAGAACCATCAAATAGTAAAATAGTGATGTTAATATTTCTACAGACAAATAAGAATTCTGAAACTGATAGCAGTTAAAGAAAGGACTTTTACTAAAATGTTCTTTACAAGCTTCTTGGTCATTTAGAATTGTAACTACATATCTGATAGTAAGTTATTGAAGCTATATTAGTACACATCATCTACTTTCTCTGATTCTCCATATTTAGATGACGATACATATTCAGTGTACCTCTGGACCACAAAGCATTTAAATAACCAAAATTTTCACCTTTTACAAACAATTGGTAATGAAGCCTGTGACTCTTCAACTTCAAGCACTTTTTTTTTTTTGCTTCTGTTCTCAATGGCTTTTAATTTGCCTGCAACTGAAATCCACTAGTGTAACTTTTTAACCAGTCAATTTCATCTTTCAAAGTACCTTTTTTCATTTTGTTTCATGTCTTCCTGACTAATTACTGACCAATTTACTCATGCTCAACCTTTTAGTAATGCTTCCCAGTGCCCCAGATACTTCCTCATTTCTCCTGGGCTTCTGCTACCACTGTCTCTACTGTTACTTATGTTGAGTTTGTCCAATGTTATAGACATATATTTTTCTCTGAATTTCTGAATAATTGTTTTCATCTCTACTTATACCTCTTGGAGCCTTAGGCTGCCCATTCATATATTGCAAAATAAATCTGACAAAAAATTAATATCTAGAATATTTAAAGAACAGCAACCGAAAGATTACCAAAAAATCAATACAAATAGACTATATATGAACAATAGACTTTCAAATGAAGAAATAAAAATGGCTGATAAACACTTTAAGGTATTCAGAATCAATAGCCATCAGAATGATACAAGTTAAATCTACCTGGAGATTACATTTCATCTTAGTCAGAACATTTTTCTTTAAGAAACTAATTGACAACCATTACCATTGAGGATATAGGGAAAGAAGAACCCTCACTCACTTTTGATGGGAATAAGAACTGGTCTAATCACTGTGGAAACTAAAGTGGAGATCCTCAAAACCCATAAATATAACTATAAGACCATAAGACCAAGCTATTCCACACCTGGGCATATACCCAAAGTCCTCTACATTCTACTACAGAGACACTTGCTCATCTGTGTTCATTGCTGTAAAGTGCATTAGCAAGGAAATGGTACCATCATAGTTCTCATCAACTGATGAAAGCACATGTAAATATGGCACATATTAAAAACAAGATTTTATTCAGCTGTAATAAAAAATGAAATCATGAAATCTGCATATAAATTGATGAAAGTAGTTTTAAAAATGCACCGGGTAAGGTAAAATAGGCTCAGAGATACAAAAGCCATATGCTCTTCTTCATATGTAGATGTTAGCATTGGATTACTAATTTTATATGTTCAACTTAGAGTTCCAGTAGGTCCCAGAGTTCTATAATAAAGTCTTTGGGAAGGAAATTTCATAAGAGAGATGAGAGAATGCAGTTAGGTAATATAAAGGCAGAAAGGAATAGATTGATACTGTTCAGCAAGGAGGATATCAGAGATGATGGTGCAAGAGAGTTAACTGAAGGAAGAGAGTTTAGAAAGTCACATGGATAACTAAGCTGTATCCAATTGTTAAAATATAATCTATTTTTTAAGGTAAAAAATGTGGTTTAAGAGAGATAACCTTGCAAAGCTAGAAAAAATTCCTCACACTAGCCACTGGTTATTGAACAAACAAACAAAAACAGTGCCAAGGATGGATACTTCCTTGAATTGTTGGACTTGGAGGTCTCATGTTGCTCCACAATAAGACAGGTATTTATTAATGTTCAAAATGACTGACTACCACAAGCTGTCCTCCAGCTTCCACATGTACCCTTTGGTATATGCAGGTACTACTTCAAAAATAAAGTAATGAAATGATACGATGTTTGTTAAAAACAAAATACGGAGGTTCTTACCTTAATTCTTAGATAATGAATGGTTTATGGTATTTGTGCATATACAAAATATCATTAAATGGTCAATTGGAAGAGGAATTTTAAAATAAATTCAAAAGGTATACCTCATTCTATATCTATTTTATATCATACCCCTCGTATTCAGGTCTACAGTCATTCATATGTGCACAAACAACATAATCTGAATAACCTTTACAAAATATCTCATTTACAGAGCCATGTGTTATCACATGATTACACTTCTTTTTCTTGTGTCCTTTAAAATTTGCTAATTTAATTTTCTCAGAACCTCACATATACTCAGCAAGTATGCAGTCATGCTCTTCTATTTTATATATAAAGCTCACTATTTTATATATATAGTAAGGATTCACTAGCTTAATTCCATTCATAGTTTACAGTCTATCTCCCTTTGTAATTAGAGAACATACTTTTCAACATACAGAATATCTCCTCCTAGATTACAAGTCTATCATGTAGAAACAGACTACAACAGACTGACATTCTGACATTAACACACACACACACACACACACACACACACACGAGTTAGCTGCATATACACTAATGGCTCCAGCTTAAAAGCCACTAGAACACTAATGGAAATACCTTTTTGCTATTAAAAGAGCTTATTGTAGCAATATAAGTTAAGGAATAATCCATATGATCTTCTATACAATTCCTGCCAGAAGAAATCTGCCATTGGATTATTCAGGTTTTAGTCATCTGAAAATGATAGGAAGTTGGCTTTTGCATTTTAGACAAATCCTCAAATTGTGGATGACCTGTTTACCTAGATACAACTGAACCCCGTATTACTGTCTATAATTTTTACAGAAATTCAAATACAAGAATCAACCTTAGGGCAAAAATAAAAACAAACACTAGAAAAGTTATATAATACATTAAGCTTGTCTTTCTCAGACAATGAGAGATTTACTCAAGATAGTACCACTAAACTGTGAAAACGCATATACATTCACTAGTCTAATTCAGGTATTCTAAACTATTGCTCTTAAAGGCATTTCTTAACATCTCTGTTTTGTTCCTTCCCTCTGATAAATTCTATTGTTTTAGAATGTCCCATTGTAAGGAGATGATGTCATGCTTTGTTTAAATACAATGACATGAAATTTCAGGATTGAAGATCAGTTTAATACACTCCCCCTACATCTAGTCCCTTCAAATTACAATTTACAATCTGTTTGAAATTCAACTATTTACATTATGGTCCAAATTACAGTGTATTGAAAAGGTGACCAACAAATTCACATTATGGCCATAAATATCACTGGCAAATAGGTAAAGGACTGTCACTTCTTTTTCTGAGCACTTTCTTCAGCAAATGGAATCAGTAGAAATTTTTCTTTATGTTTTAAAATCAATCTTTTCTAAATAAGATCTTGCTAGATCAAGATAAACTCTCCTCATAAACACTAGAAAATTATATTTGTCCTGATGTGGACAAGAGTTTGTGATGACGATTCTTGGATGTCAATTTGAGTACAACTGGAAATAACAGAAATCTGAAAATGGAGGACACATCTGTGCAGGATTTGGGCTTAATTTGAAGTAAGAAGATCCACTTCTAATCTGGGTCTTTGAAGTAGGAAAAGACTTGCTTAAGCCAGATCTTTTGATCTGGAAAAAGATATCCCTTTAATCTGAATTTTGAGGCAGGAAGAAACACCTTTAATTTAGGCCATGTTTTCTGCTCAAAGTTTAGATAAGGACATGGAAGAAGGAATTGCACTTTAACTCCATGCCCACAGTTTGCTAACAAACTGTTTATTTCACTGGCCTTAGAGTCTGTTTGTTCAGGATTCCCGTGTATACTGAAGACCAGCTGAGACATAAGCCTCGTGGACTGAGCAACCTTCTGGGTCATTACACATTCCATTCACAGACAGCCACTGAAGGATTATCTGGACCATTGCCTGTGAGTCATTCTCATAAATATCCTGAATACATAGAGAGATTCATTTCATAGGTTCGAAAACTCTAGAAAACCCTGAATTATAAAGATTTTGGTGCTAGAAGTACTTCTTGAACAACAGGAGTATAAGACTTAACCTTTTTAAATATTTGGAGTAGTGTCTTCAGCTTGCTTACATCTAGAGTTATTGAATCCTCTTCAGCTTGGAGAGCTCAGAAAACACATGGTGTGAACTGTATTACAAACTTAAAAATGTAAATATATTTGGTTTACCAACTGTGAGCAGTAATGGATTTGGTTACACTGTTGATGAAACTTCTTTACAGTTGAAAAAACTAAGGAAGATGATGAATTTGGTTTCATGCAGCATCTCTGGATAAATTGACAAAGAACAAGCACAAGCTTGATGATACAATTTAACTTATAGCACCTCATAATATAGTGATGAACAACAATGAACTTACAGATAAAATTGACCATTTCCAAATGCACCTAACCAAGTTTTCAAAGTGTGCCATGAGAGAGAATCTTCTTTCCATTAGTCACAAAGCTCAAGTTGTGGAAAAGTCAAACCAAAGCCCTGTTTTGGTATTTGGATAACAGCTCTAAACTCCCGGGCAGCAGTGCACTTACTCCTTGCTACCTGCCCCAATGCTCTGGATTCTCAAAAGAAAGACACACACACACACACACACACACACACACACACACACACCCTTATATTTAATATGCTTTAATCAGCTCAATGACTTGGCTACTCCCAAACATCCATGTTGCTAACATCTCCCCTCCATTACTCCTGAAG